>NW_007250697.1:169930-225760 GCF_000164805.1 Carlito syrichta
AGGCGGAGGCGGCTTCCCGGGCCGCGCGGCGGCGGCGCGTGAGCCCGCGGACGGCCCGGCCTGTCTACGGATGGGAACTAGAACCTGACCGGCCCCGAGGTCTCGGAGCGGGGATGCACTGCAGGCCGGGTGCTTGCGGCGTCGGGGGAGCTCCCGGAGGGAAAGCCGCTCCCGGCCAACCTCTAGTCAGGTGAGTTCTGCCAGCGGACTCTGAGTTCCACGACAACAATGAATGGGGGGGGTGATAATTTACTTGCTATAAACCTTTCTTTTTTTTGTTTTAATTTATATTATGAATTTTTAGAGTCAAGGTCTCACTCTGTCACCCGGGCTGGAGTGCAGTGGCACTGTCATAGTTCACTGCACCTTTCAACTCCAGGGCTCAAGCGATGATTCTCCCACCTCAGCCTCCTGAGTAGCTGGAACTACAGGCATGGACCACAACACCTGGCTATTTTTTATTGTTGTTGTTATTGTTATTATTGTTATTATTTTAAGAGAGAAAGGGTCTCGTTATGTTGCCCAGGCTGGTCTGGAACAACCACCTCGGCCTCCCAAAGTGCTGGGGTTACAGGCGTGAGCCACCGTGCCTGGCATATATTTTCATCTTAATGGACAGTATTCTTAAAGGAAGTTGCTTTAAAGAGTCCTCACTTTTTGAGCAGTCGCTCTTTTCCGTGCCTCTTTCAAAATTGTCTGTGTGCCTATGAAATGCCCCCTTGTTAAGTTGTCCTGTGAGGGAGATTGAAGACAGAAGTAACCTACAGGAATAAGTGTATTTAGATGAAGAATCTTTTTCTCTTTTGGGGTCAAAGATTTTGAGGTACAATCTAGGTAAAGATAAAATAAACCAGCTCTTTTTTGCTGTGGATATCCTTCTTTCCAGAGCCTGCAGCCAGAAATGACCCATACAAGTTCTGAATCTCCTTGGCACTTTGTTTCTGTTGCTTTGTGGCACCTGATGTATCAAGTGTATCTAGGTTGGCTCAGTCTGTATTTTATCCCTAGGGAACCTGCTTCATTCATTTTCAGTTCTCCCCAGTGCATCCTGCCTGACTCATAGGAAGTACTCATTAATGGAATTGCATGAATAAGTGAACCCATGTGGCCAGTGACTTGGGCTCTGGAATGTCTTCTTTAGTTTAAAATCCTCCCTTCTGTCCCACTTCCCTCCCCTGCCCTCATTTCCCCACCCATTATCCAAAAGCTACCCTGAGAAATGTGACATTTGTCCAGAGGGCCCTCACTCCCAAGTTCCTTTTTCCCCCCTTTTCCTAATATAAAAGTCTGCAGATGCTGGAACATGTAAAGAATGTTGCAGCTGTTTATTTCATGTTTCCCCTACCTGCTGTGCTCCTTCCCAAAATGTCTTTTATTGACCACTGTATCCCAAGAGCCTGCCTAGCCCTGGACCTGGCAATAAATACTGGAATCTTTGATGATATTTAATAAAGTTAGAGCTAGAATAATACAGATCATCCGTGGATTTCCTGAGATGTACAGTATCTATTAGTAAATGTGACAACAAGTTAGTACTAAGCCTCTACTAAATAAAATACTAATGATGTTACACTGGGTCCCATGGGGGAAGTCAGCAGAAGAAAAAGCCATAGTTTCTGCCTTCTGGTATCTTCTAATTGGAGTGAAGCTTTTTGACAAAAAAGGACAACCTTGTGGTGATTATGGGCATTCAATAAGAGACTTTGCAAAAAAAAAAAAAAAAAGGAAAGAAAGAAAGAAAAAGAAAAATTGTTTAAATGATGAGTCCAAAGCAAGTTTAGTGTTCCCCAAATTAAGTTCCATATGTCTTTGAAAGCAATAATAGTGGCCACCCTTGGTCATTGCCAGTTAATTTTTCTATTTAAGTGGAGCATGACGTCTAAGTCACTTATGATAGAATCAGTCCATGTGCCAGTTTACTACAAGGAAAAGAAAAACCCTGTCCCATAGCCACGTCACACCTCTCACCACCTGGGATCATTCTGTAAAACTGAGCTCTTGCTCACAGTAGAACCTTGATAAGAGACAGTTAGGTGTTTTGGTGCAAACTCCTCCTTGCCACCAGAAAACAATCCTAGCAAATGTTACTAGAGGTACAGTAGGGAGTGGAGAATTCATAACAAAGCGTTCTTCATATAATGTTTGCTGCTTATTTCTCTCTGCACTGTGACTTTACTTGCATTAAGCGTATTCTAGTAGTCTTGGTCCGTGAAAGGACTGAAGCTCTCTCTTTGGGAAAAGGTGTTAGAAAATATGCTAGCATGATTCATAACATGACAGAAACTGGTGGCCCAGATCCAGATCTGACCCTCAAACATGATTAATTTGGCATGCATGGTACTTTAAAAAACAAAAATAGCCAGAGTTAAAAACCAGAAGATTGTACATGCATTCTGGGCTTCTCTTTTAAAAGTGGAAGATTTGGTAACAGTGAGCTTATATTCTCACATAACAGCAATTAGTCATAGGACTTGCATTCTCTCTTGCCAATGCCTCTACATTCCCTCTTGTACCTTACAGCCATGTTTCCCTCATTTAGGTCTGCAACTTCTTTTTTATAGTATGATACCAAAAATTGGAAATAAGTTAAACATTAAATGATAGTAGAAGGAAGAGTTTAAACTGTGTCATGTAATGGTATGGAATATCATATTGCTTTTATAATGGGCGTTATATTGGCTGTTTCACCAGTATACATTTCCACCCCCTCTGCAATTGTGAGGCAGCCAAGGATTTGCTTAGGCACAGCTCCAGGTGTGGGCCCTGACTGATAATCACCCTAATCCAGGGCCCTCTTGACCTGTCAGTGTCCACTGATAAGCACTGACACAGGTCTAAATCGGTCCCAGTCATATGGAAGGCCAGACCTTGTGTTTGCTGAAAAATGGAAAGAGCTCTAGGTCAGGTGCAAGTGGCTCATGACTGTAGCCCTAGCACTTTGGGAAGCAGCAGTGAGATGACCACTTTGGCCCAGGTGTTAGACACCAGCCTGGGCAATATAGGGAGATTATGTCTCTACTAACAAAATAAATAAAAATAAAAAATTAGCTGGGTATGGGGGCACATGCTTATAGTCCCAGTTACTTAGGATGTTGAGGTGGAAGGATTGCTCGAGCCTAGGAGGTTGAGGCTGCAGTGAACTGTGATCGTGTCATTTTTACTCCAGCCTGGGCGACAGAGTGAGACCCTGACTCAAAATAAAAGTGCTCTTTTTCTTACTTTAGCTGGTGTGTTGGGTGAATTGAGTCCTCTAGATACCATAGCCACTTGGCTGCTGCGAGGAAGCCAGCATGGGGATGAAGCTGACACATGATGGAAGGGCTCAAACCCAGCGTGAAGCCTTCCACTTCCTCTGGATTTAGGAACTTCGCTGAGCCAATAAGTTTTCTTAGCTGTTTAAGAAAGTCTGAGTATGACTTTTTATTACTTGCAGCCACAGCTAATTTTTTCCATGCATGTTACAGAAGAAAGAACTGTCATTGCATTATATGACTCTTCCAAGGATACATTTCCAGTGACAAATAAGTAACAGCCTATTTGGTAAGATTTTAGAGGGTCTTAAAAAAACTTGAGCACCACCTCAAAATCTTTTCCTGAGTAGGTTATCTGATGCCTGAGAACCCATCACTATACTTTTTTTTTTACATTAATTTAAATCCTCTGTGTTATTTAAATCAACTTTGCCTGAGAACACTTCATGACTCCAATCAGTATTCTTATATAAATGAGTTTATTAGATGATTTTCTTTTTTGAGACAAGGTCTTGTTCTGTCACCCAGGCTGAAGTACAGTGGCATGATCATGGCTCACCACAGCCTTAAACTCCTGAGCTCAAGCAATCCTCTTGCCTCAGAGTAGCTAGGCCTATAGGCATGTACCACCATACCTGGCTAGTTGTTTTTTGGTTTTGGTTTTGGTTGTTTTTTTTTGTTTTGTTTTGTTTTTGTGGAGACCCAATCTCACTATGTTGTCCACGCTAGTCTCAAACTCCTGACCTCAGGTGATCCTCCCACCTCAGCCTCCCAAAGCACTGGGATTATAGGCATGAGCCACTGTGCCCAGCCCTATCAGATAATTTGTGAGTATTTTTTATAGTGAAAATTATCACTATCAAAGATTGGAAAAAAGACACTGGCTATTTGAGGAAGGAGGAAGTCACAAAGGGAGCAAAAGATGTAGTAGAGGTGAGACCGGAGATACAGAAGAAGGAAAGCCTTTTTATTTCAAGTTTTATCTAGGGCTGAAATTCAGAGTAATCTAGACAAATCATTTGAGTCTATATGGTAAGCCCAAACTGGACAATCATGCATTTAAGACTAAATAAGAATATAAATAATATGTATATGGAGATCAGCAGTGGAAGAGGCAGGCAGAGCCATACATGTCTCTTGAAGAAGAATAGCTAACTTACTACTGTAAATTAATGAGAAATAGAAAGGACACCTACTAAAAACTGTTTGCCCATCCTTGTGGTTGATGTCTTTTCTTTGATCTGGGGCAGTGGTTCTCTTTAGTGTCTAAAAAAATCACTTTGGGAGTTTATAAAAATGCACACCTTTATGCTGAACACCTGAGAGATTCAGTACCCCTGAGGTAGGACCCAAGACGTAACATTTTTATTATTAAAAAAAAGTTTAAGCACAAAAAAAGTAAAATAGTATAATGAGACCTCATGTACCAATCACCCAGTTTGAACAATTATCCACACATGGCCAGTCTCTTCTTCCCCACCCCCTACATGGATTTCACTCATAAAGACTTCATTATATAAAGCTTGAAAAGATAAGGATTCTTTTTTGCAATAAATAAAATCCAGAATGTGGGAAACTCTACAGGACAGACCACCAAGTTTCTTCAACAAATAAGATGCATAAATGTAAGTGGGAAGGAAGATCAGTTGAACTTGTTTGGACATTGACTTTGTTTATTCTTTTTAATAGCTTCATGAGATACAATTGGCATACAATAAACTATCCATATTTAAAGTGTACAATCTGACAAGTTTTTTTTATGTATCTATACACCTGTGAAACCATCTCAACAGTCAAGACCCTGAACATATCCATCATTCTGAAATGTTTCCTTGTGCCCCTTTGTAATCTTTCCCTCCTACTCTGCCTTAACTCCCCCATCCTCAGGCAACTGCTGATCTGCTACCACTATAGATTAGTTGGTATTTTCTAGAGTTTTCTATAAATGGAGTCATACTATATGTATTATTTTGTGTTGTTTTTCACTCAGTATAATTATTTCAACATTCATCCATGTTGTTGCATGTGTCAATAATCTACTCCTCTTAAGTCTTTGGGTCTCACAATATATACTCAGTTACAGTACCTCTCCCTCCAATGCTCTGATTTTCTGCTTTCTTTTTCCTAAAATCCAGGAGTTTTCCTTTCTTGCCTTCAAACTTAAAATAGATTATTTTCAGTTTCTGAAGTTATTATTTGGCATTTTTATGTTTTTGGAAAGATAAGGTGTCTTCTCTTTGTCAGCCTAGTTTGCCATATAAATCTGAACTATATTGATTTTTTAACAATGAAAAGGAAGTCTCTTGAAAAGGAACTTTATTTTTTAACAATGTAAAGAAACTATATAGTCAGAGGGTGCCTGCTGCGTGTCCATGTACCAGCCCAGCCATTTAGCAGAGTTCCTCCTTCTCAGTGCTTCTCTACACGTCTTTCCAAACACAGCTTTGGCGGTAAGCCCCAAGTTCTCTTGAAGTACTTACCACAGGCCTAGTAAATTCTAGGTTTTGGACATTTGAGAAATATTCCTTAAGTACATATGTTCTGCAGAGAAGCACTTTCAAAAATCACAAATACTCTCATGGTAAAGGGAAGAAAATTACCACTTTCCTCTTCTGAGTCAAGGGAATTCCACGCCTGTTCCACCACACCCTTCCCCTCCCTCCAAGACTCTTTTTTTAGTTCTTTTCCCTTTTGCCACATAAAAAATTAGCTGCAAATTTGAAAAAATAACTATGCCTAAGTTCTAGAGGGTCTATCTAACATAAAAGTAAATGAGAAATATTAAGTGACAAATGCTGTTGCTTTAGAATACACTAAATGATTCTAATACTTTTCCAATTTCAGGAAAATTCTTACTATTCTTTAATTCTTTGATTTAATGACAATAACCTCTTCATGGAAAATTATTAGTTTATTGCATTTATGCCTACATATATCATTGCTAATAACTTCAAACTTCATACCAAAATCTCAGTTTTAGGGTTATTTTACATTAAAATTTTATCCTGTAATTATATTCAAAATATCTCGTTTCATAGGTAGATGTTCATTGTGTCTTTATGCATTTTGGTATATTTAAAATTGTGTAATCATTTTTAGTTGAATTCTGCCATCAATTTATGCCTTACCTTGGATATATACCCTTCATTGTCTCTTTGTAGAGTTGATATCTCTCTCTACTGTGCCCTACAACACCTGGTACATAATTTTTTATACTGTGCCCAAAATACTTTCTTACATTTTAGATTTTTCATGACTATCTTTCTCCACTAGATTATGAGCTCTTTGAAATTTTTTTAAAATGCCTTTTTTCTATTACCTAGGCATTCAGTAAATGTTTATTGTATGGATGATGGAATGAATAAATTCATTTGAAATTACTGACTTGTGTTAGAAATTACTGAGATACTTCTCAGTGAAACAGAGAGCTTAAATAATATAACAGAATCTTCAGTTTCAAGATAATTGACCATGAATTAGCGTTTCTTTGGTTGCAAGTGACAGAAATATTCTCTACATAGAGAAAGCAAGCATTGTTTTAAAAAAAATTAGGCCTATAGTACAATTAAGGATCTTTGCTAACAAATCTAACCTGTTAGTAATCAATCAATGTTAGACCTAATCATTTTATGAGAAGAAAATATTTAAGTCTGTATGCCAGAGACTCCCAACTGCTTGCCTTTGCATCCATTTCCTCCTTCCACCTTAGTGACAGAACCCCAAATTGGTTCAAGATTAAAATGTGCACAAATAAAAGACTATAATTCCTGGCCTCCCTGGAAGCTATGTATTCTGGCAAATTAGAACAGCGGGAAATTTTGTTCAAAGAGTAAGAGTGGGCTCTTCTCCTTTCTTCTCTCCTACCTGTATCATACATGTGATAGTTGAATCTAGCAACCAGAGGAAAAAGGCCACCCTAGGAATGATAGAGTGATGAACTGGAAGGAGTTTAGGTCCCCGATGACTTTGTGAAACCTCAAATCCCACCTGAAATGCCAACTTCTTTTTTTTTTTTTTTTTTGAGTTGGAGTCTCACTGTCGCCCAGACTGGTGTGCAGCAGCCACTCCCAGCCACCTCAGCCTCGACCTGCTGGGCTCTGGTGATCCTTCCGCCTCAGCCTTCCAAGTAGCTGGAACTACAGGCGCGCACTACCACACCCGGCTAATTTTTTTGATTTATTGTAGAGATGCGATCTCGCCTGCCCAGGCGGGTCCCGAACCTGTGGGCTCAGGCAATCCACTCACCTCAGCCTCCCAAAGGCGCGGGATTACAGGCTGAGCCACCGAGCCTGGCAGAAATGCCAACTTAGAAACTTCTTTTTAGAGAATGAAACCTTGTATATTTAATCCAATATTAATCATTATTTTTTTGTTTTATTCACTGCAACTGAACTTATTTCTAACCACTGTTCTTACCCTTAAGCCTTATCTTAGGGTCATACTCCTTCTTAATTGATTTGAGAATACAGAGTTAAAATAGTTGCATAATAATATAATAACTTTAAAATTGAAATTCTTCATTTAGATCCATCATATCTAGGAGGATAGCTGACACAGAAAATTTGGATGAGAATTTCAGTAATTATTTTATCTTAATAACCATGGCTAGAAGGTTTTTATTTTTTTAAGATCATTTTTGTTTGATAATCTTTTTTAATTTTAAAGATGTGAGGTGTTTGATAATCTTTTTACTGAAAGTATAATACATTGCATTTTGCCCTGTCTTAGGAATACAAATTTTTTTATTTCAAATTTTTCCATTTATTTCCTCCATAAAATTTGAGTATTCTACATTTCATGTATTTCAGGATTCTAGTGCAGTGATTGGTAAATGAAACTAATACAGGAATTGTATAATTTTTTATTGTGTAAATTTGCAATGCTTTCTTCCATTTAAGACTTGTACCTGCAAGTTCTGAAAGGTTTCCACCAACGATACAGTGGAAAATCTGTGTATTCATTATAATGAGCTAGCATGGCTTGCGAAATACAGTCAAAACATAACTGTTCTCTTAAAATTAACTCAGTTGGTTTCTCCCCTTGCCACAAAGATGAAAATTCCAGCAAGTCTCATGACTTTCCTGCTCACTTGTAGAAAATATTAAATTTTTTTTTTTTTTGGGTCAGTCTCACTCTGGTACCCAGGCTGGAGTGCAGTGGCATGCTCACAGCCACTGCCACCTCGACCTGCTAGACTCAGGCAATCCTTCAGCCTCAGCCTTCCTAAGTAGCCAGAACCACAGGTGCACACCACCACACCCAGCTAATGTTTCAATTTGTTTTTTGCAGAGGTGAGGTCTCTCCCCACATTGCCCAAGCTGGTCTCAACCCCCTGGGCTCAAGCAAGCCTCTCACCTCTGCCTCCCAAAGTGCTGGGATTACAGACATGAACCACTGTACCCTGCCAAGTCTTACTTTTTTTTTTTTTTTTGAGTTGTTGTCTCACTCTTGTCACCCAGGCCAGAATGCAGCGGCACACTCATGGTCACTGCAGCCTCGACCTGCTGGGCTCAGGCGATCCTTCCACCTTAGCCTTCCAAGTAACTGGAACTACAGATGCATGTCACCATGCCCGGCTAGTTTTTGTGATTTATTGTAGAGATGAGGTCTCTCCAAGTTGCCCAGGCTGATCTCGAACTCCCGAGCTCAGGCAATCCTCTTACCTTGTCCTCCCAAAGTGCTGGGATTATAGGCTGAGCCACTACGCCCAGCCAAGTCTTACATTTTAAAATCACAAAAGTCAACCTCAAATGGATATTTAGAGAAGCTTTAGAGAAAAAGAATGTGCTCAATTCTTCCCTCCTTCTCGCTTATGTTCCCCCTTACTCAGGGTAGGCTGATAGTGCCTCTGTTGGCTGGAATACAGGGAGGGAATAGGGGAAAGAGAGCAGGAAGGTGTTGATTGGGGTACATGGCTTTGAACTCTCTGGGACTAACTGATGTTTAAAGTTGATTCTCGGTAGGTGCATTTGGGAGTTCCTCAGAGTCTCATGTGCTACAATCCTCCACCTTTTGTGACACAGGCCATATATATTCTATTCCTCTTGCTGCCACTTCTCCCTTAGCCTCATTTTCTTTTTTTTTTTTTTGGAAATCCACACCATATTATTCTTTCTGTTAAACCCCAATTGACATCTCAGGATCTCTCTTGGGCAAGAGTCACAAAAAGCTCAGGACTGGCTCTGTATACCCTGTGTGGTATGCATCCTTTGTCTTGGCAAACTCTGAGGAAGCTGGCTGGTCCTAGAGCAACTGAGTATCTCCTCTTCAATAACAGTCTGCCAGCCATTCTCTTTCTGGCCCTCTAGATTTTCACAGGGGAGTCAGACATCAGTCTCTTAGTTCCTCATCCTTTCTACTACAGTTCTCTGAACAATTCTGTAAGAAGCTGCACTCCACAGGTCTGAGGTGAGGGGGCAGGCACCCTTCACCCCCAAGGGAGGGGAATTGAATGTACAGCACAGCTTTATCTAAAGAACACCCCTTCCCAAAAGCAGTCTCAATTTCTACTGTCTGACCTTTGTGGTTTTAAAGAACGACCTAGCCAGTGGAAACTTGTTTTTAAATTTGTGCTTGATGGGCTGATACTTTACAATGAAATGTCACACCTATTGCACTGTAGTGCTTAGGCCAAAATTTTCTATTCATCCTTCTGTTATATTTGTTACAGCTTCAGGATTCAAATAGCCAGTCTTCTTGGATTTATATTCACCAAGAGAAGATTGTGCTTTTTTTCTTTTTAACATATGTTTAACCATAAATGGTGCTTTTAAAATTAGAACCCTTTACTAGAACAACAGGAATACAAAATGATCATAAGACTCACAAAGTAGTCACTAATACACAAAATAAAATGTGGTGTTTTTCTCTCTGATTTTCAAATTTTATCAATAATTTAATTCCTACATCCTCCTCCTCGTTTCTCCATGAATTCCTTTAGACCCAGTAAACCCTCCTCTAACAAATCCTGATTTCTTCATCTTAGAGGTTAAAAACCTTCCAGAATATATATTTATTCTTTAAAATCAAATGCCACTTTAAAAGCCAAATGCCCTTCTAGATATGTGAGTAGCTGCATCCATTTGTGGAATAATTCCAATGACACAGCTTGCTACTGAGTTAAACTTCTAACTTTCTAATTTAAATTTTTAACTTTCTTTTTTCAAAAGATGTTCCATCTCAGGAGCTCTCTTGGGCAGGAGTCACAAAACGAAAGAAGATAAACGAAAGAAGAAAAGAGAAGTGTAGGCATGTAATAGACTTGTGTCCCTGGCATGATTCCCTTCTTATTCCCCCACCCATCAGAATAAGATATAACAACCTTTACTTGTTCCCCCAAATTCTGCCTTTTAAGGGATATTATTTCAAAGTCCTCCTTTTCCCCTTTGGTCAGAGTTTAGCACACAATTTTCATTTGGTCATACTTGTTTAATAGTAACTATTTCTATTCATTCATTGGACAAATATTTATTGAGTACTTCTTGGGTAAAAGGTACTATTGCAGAAATTGAAGCTGCAACAGGTAACGTGATTTTTTTTTAAAGTCCAGGGTACATATGGAAAACACCAGCAGAAAGTAAATAAATGAATAGATGTTATAATAAAATAGAAAGTAGTGATAAATACTATGAAGAAAAAATGAAACAGTATAAAGGAACAGAAAGTGTCATTTTAGATAGGGTAGTCAAGAAAGACCTCTCTTAGTAAGTTTATTTGGGCAGAAATTCTATGAAGTAATGGTTGGTTAGTACAAATGACCTGAGCTGACTGTCCTTGGTACACTCTAAGGGAAGCCAGTATGGTTGGGGCCTGCTATTAAAGTACAGTAAAAATTGTAGGAGATGAGTTTGGGAAAGTATCTAGTGGCCAAGAGGATAGAGGGCCTAGTAAACCATGCAAAGAACTTAGATTTTGATCTTAGTTGATAGAGAGAAGTATTGAGACAGTTCCATGCTTTACAAAGTTCCATCTGTCTCCAGTGTTGAGAATCAGCTATAGGGAAGCAAGTGTAGAAGAAAGGAGACCAGTTAATAGGCTAGGTTAGAAGATCAGATAAAAGGTTATGGTAGCGTGAAGTAGAGTAGTAGTGGGAGAGGTGGAAAGAAGGATTCTTGATGTATTTTGAAAACAGAGCCAACAGAATTTGCTGGTGACCTAAGAATTAAAGAAAAGTCAAGGATTTTAACCTAAGCAACTAGGGGAATGAGAATACTGGGGAAGGAACAAATGGAGTTGGGGGACAGATACAAGTTCAGCTTCACATTTCAAGTTGCACAATGATGAGACAACCAAGTGAAGATTTTGACTAGAAAATTAAATAAATTATCTTAGGTTCAGGTCCAGGCTGGAGAGAGAAATTTGAGACTCATTAGCATATAGTTGTGTTTTTAAAAACAAAATTTCGAAACACACAGGAAAGTTGCAAAGTATACGCATTTTTTTCCTGAACCATTCAAGAATAGTGAATGAGCAATGTTGACCCAATAATGACACAGTGAGAATGCTGACCCAATATCTCATCACCCCTTGATAATTTAGTATGCTCCTCCTACAAATAAGGAGTCTCCTGCATAAATACAATAAACCCATCCAAATCCAGAAATTAGAACTGCTATATTACTATCTCAAATTTTGTTCAAATAATAATGTCCTTTATATCAACATAATTCAGTTCAGACTCATATGTGGCCTCTTTATTCTTCTTTACTCAGGAACAGTTCCTTAGTCTTTCCTTAGTTTTCATATCCTTGTTACTTTTGAAGATTACAGGCCAGTTATTTTGAAGTGCATCCCTCAATTTGTATTTCTTTTATGTTTCATCATGATTAGATTCAGATTATGCATCTTTATTAGGAATAACAAAAAGTGATCTTGTATTCTTATTGCATCCTATCAGGGGGTAGAGACACAATTTCAATTTGTCTCATTATTGATGGTATTCATTTGAATTACTTGATTTTAGATGATATAAACTTATTCACTTTATTATCTTCTCTTTTGTAATTAGTAATTATTTTGTGGAAAGGTATTTTGAAACTATGTAAACATTCTATACTTCAAACTTTCAGTATATTCAATTTATTAATTTATGTCTGTATTGAGTCATGATTTAATTCTTAATAGGTTATAATCTGTTTCCATCATTATTTAATACTCAAATTGTCCCAGATTTGGCTGATGGAAACTGCTTTACACTAGCTTCTGTGTCTTTCTGACATACCCCCATTATTCCTGGAACACTTAGATGTTCCAGGTTTATCTTATATTTTTGCTGCCCCAGTACTGGAATCAACCATTTCTCAACAAAACCTGGTTTCTTTTGTGGAGAATGGTATTTAGAACCCAAAGTCTGGGGACTAAATGTGCTCAACTGCTATTGGGGTGTTGCTACTCCCAGGCCCTCTCAGTGGACAAAACTAAGGACTATAGAGACAGAGCTAGAGATACATAAGCACACACTTTTATATCTATGTTTATTGTATATAGATATATCTTTATCAATTTATTTAGTTATATGACCATGAATTTGCACACATACATCCTATTTCAATCCAACAGCACAAGGATTTTTCTAGTGTTCTTCTTTTCTGTGTGACAGTAGGGAACCTGGCTCCAACTTCTTAATATATTTACTTATATAATCAATTCTCCTGTAAGTAACAGATCTTCAATTGTCACCACCACTGTGTACCCTACACAGATGCCTATCTCACCCCATACAGTCTCTGACACCCACACCTGTCTACCCCCTCCCATGTGAATGCCCTTCTCATTCTAATTAGGCTTTGACTTCTCATACATGACTGGTTTTCTGTGTGCAGACCTAACAGCCCATGCTAGGCTGCCCCTCTGCATGGATTTCTCCCACACTCTGCTTAGACTATGACTGTCCTTGTTAGGCACTCCTCTTATGCAGGTACCCTTTTCCATGTTGGGCTTCAAAATCCTACTTTGAGCTTCTACAATTCTCCCCAACTCAGGCCCAATTCCAACCTTGCTTTTTCCAGCTAGTGGCTTTGGGAACAAATCATTAAGAAACGGAGGAGTGGAAAAGAAAGAAAAGGGAGAAAAAAATAGCCATACACACACAGACACACACACACACACACACACACACACACGTATTTGAAACCATGAAACTGGTTGAAAGCTCCTAGGAAATGAAGTAGGTAGAGGAGAGCTGAGCCTTAAGGTACTCCAATTTTGACATTTATTTGTCAAAGTAATGAAGAATAACCAGTAAAGTAGACTCCAAAGGAGCTAAAGAGATAGGGAAGAAACCAGGAGAGAGGGTCTTCTTGGAAGCCAATGTAAATATGTTCCAAGAAGATCAACTGTGTTGAATATTGCTAAAAGGTCAAGCATGATGAATACTGAGAATTCAGCACTGGGTTTAGTGATGTGGAAGACAATGATATACTTGATAAAAGTATTACCAGTGGAAGTGTGAGGGCAAAAAAGCCTTATTGGAGTGAATTCAAGATAGAATGAGATAATGACATGACTACAGCAAATATAGATTAATTCCTTGGAGATTTTCTGCAAAAAGGAATAAAGAAATAAGGTTGTAGCTAAAGAAAAAATATGAAATCAAGAGAGAGTTTATTTTATTAAATGGGAGATGTTAACATATACTTAATATGTTGGTGTTAATGATCCTCTAGAAAGAGAAAAGTTGATACAAGAAGGAGATGAGATAATTTTAGGAGCATTAGGAGGTAGGCCCCAGAGCACAGGAGGAAGGGTTAGACTCAGAAACAGAAACATTTCAGCCTTCTATGTAGAAGGAAAGGTAAAATGCAAGTGAGTAGAATTAAGGGTGAGAGACCATGAAAGTTCTCTTCTAATTGTTTTTTTTATATCAGTGAACTAAAAAGCAAGATCATCAGCTGAGAGGGAGGAGAAAGGAAGAGGCTTAAGGGAAACAGTGTCAACTGAAGGGAAGAGTCAAATGACTGGGGAGTTGTGAAAAATTGCCAAGCAACACAGAGAACCCACTTAGGCTTGAGGTCATAATTTTAAAGTGAATCCAGTGAGCATGATAATTTGCTTTTCTCCAGTCGATTAGATGTAGTCACTAAGTAGGTGGGAAGTTGCATTTCAGCAGATATGGAGTTTCGCCAAGCAAGTACCAATGGAGAAAAGGGCGAGTGCTGAGGGTGTGAGCTCTATGACTGCTCATATTACAAACCATCTCAAGAAATATTTTATGAAATATTAACCATACAATGTTTCAAATGCACTTTAACAAAAAAATTGAAATAATTATAAATTGGTTTCATCATAATGATACATGGTTGTGTGCATATATACTGAAAATATATATAAATAAAAGATTATCTTAACTAAAAAGGCCTATCAGATTTGGAGATAATATTACTTATGTAACCAGGAATTATGAATACTAAATAAATTCAGAAATCAATTTTAATATCACCATTATCATCATCAGTATTGTCACTATTCAACTATGAACTCTTTTATAATATACGGCTTTTGTTCCTTATCTCTGAACTGACTGCGGCTTAGGAAATAGTGAGCTAAATTTTTCCCTTTGTATCTAGGGGACTGTTAACTTAAATATTTCAACCCACCTCACCTATCTGTTTTGTCCTGAGGTACCAACAGCTTAAAAAGCCATTCATTCAGTAATTTTACTGTCTCACTCCAAGATAGTAAACTAAGCCAATAGGTGAACATACGAATTGCCATCCACATGTTCCTTAGGCCTTAATTCCTTTTAAAACTGGGTTGACCAACACCTTCAGGTATTCATTTATTCATTTACAATTACTTGAATGACTGCCATATGTTTGCTCGATGGGGGAGCATAAAAATTAATATCCTAAATTTTCTGCCCTCAAGAGATTTTCTCAATGGTAGGCCAGATGAGAGATGCACACAAATAATTCTATAAAGCAGTATGTGATAAGTGTTATAGTGGTGATACAAATTGAATGTTGTACAGAGTGTTCGTTCCTGACGGAATGAACAAAGAAGGCTTGATGGAAGACATGCAATTTGAACTGCGATTTGAAGGATGACAGAATTTCGAAATATGGAGAAAGGAATAAGAAAGCAGACCGGGCATGGTGGTTCAAGTCTGCAATCCTAGCACTTTGGGAGGCCAAGACAAGAGGATTGCCTGAGCCCACAGGCACAAGACTAGCCTGAGCCACTTGGTGAGACTTTGTCTCTACTATAAATGAAAAAATTAGTCGAGTGTGGTAGTGCATACTTGTAGTTCCTGCTACTTAGAAGGCTGAGGCGGAAGAATTGCCTAAGCCCAGCAGGTTGACACTGGGGTGACTGTGAGTGTGCTACTGCACTCTCAGCCTGGACGACAGAGCGAGACTCCAACTGAAAAAAGAAAAAAAAAAAAAAAGAATAAGAAAGGATTCTAGGCAGACGTACCAACAAAGGCAAAGACATTGGAGGTGAGGAGAAAATGGGTAGAAAGAGTAATGTGTTTTAGAAATCATTTGACGACAAGAATAAAAATTCACTCAAGTAAGTTTAGATAAAATAGGATTTTTTTAAAATATAAGAATTTCTCACAGATTCAAGGATGGGCAGGAAGTATATCTGGGCTCTACGAGTGTGTGGAATCGGGAACTGCAAAGTTTTTAAGGACCAAGGTTAATCTTTCCTTTTTTCTGGAGATGTATTATCTCTCCTTTCTATTTTTCACTGTGTATTTATTTTCTCCCTTTCTCCACCCTGGTATGGTATTTCAGGTCCTTCAAGAAGTAGACACCATCATGTGCACATAGGAGAAAAAAACAGCCTAGCCCCTATTATTATTTTTTAACAATTTACTATAGTCTCTGTGATCCATTTCTAACTTCCTGGAAGAGAGACTTTGACCCAGTTTGGTTTAATATCCACACTCAGTCCTATCCGCTATGTCTAGGGAGTGGTAGGTAATATGGTACTAAGATGCAAACTAGGTCCACATTACAAAAGGGACTGAAAATAATTTGTAGTTTGTTAAGAAGGTAGGCAGAAAGGTTATGAAAGAGCATCTCTATTTTAAAATACACTTGAGTTGGAGTACAAAGACCAGGGTTTGACTCTCAGACCTGACACACATTGCTTATGTGATTCTATTTGGTGATACTTACTCTCTGTATATGTTGCTGCCTCATCTGTTAAACACTGTTAGTGATACTTTATGGGGCCATTATAAGAATTCAGTAATATAATAAATGTAAAAATTTCCTTTTTTTTGTAATGCCCTATTATAATGAGAATCAGGTGAAAGAGACAATTTCATACATTGTAATGCAAACATGACTAATAATTGATACAAAAGTTCTGCAGGGCAATTTTACAAAATGTTTCCCGATCTTAAAATTGCTCAAGCCTTTGAACCAGAAGGTTTTATTATAAGGAATTTGTTGGAAGGAAATGATCAGAAAGGTGCACAAAGATTATTATATGAATTGATTCCTCACTGTGGAACCTATAATGTTCACAAATTAGAACTAAAATTTCAGATGAAATAGGAATAGTGAATTAATTCTGATTAATATCACAATATATATGCATATAAAATTATATGCATATCTATTTGTGTGCAAACATTTAGGAAAATTATAAAGACTGACATAAAGCCAAAAGATGAAGGCAGATTGGTTCCAGGACTCCCACGTAAACCAAAATCCACTCATATTCAAGTCCCATAGTCAGCCCTGCAGAACCCTCATATAAGAAAAGTTGGCCCTTTCTATACATGGATTTCACATCTCTCAAATACTATATTTTCAATCTGTGTCTGGTTGGAAAAAATTCAACATAAGAAGACCTGCACCATTCAAATCCATGATGTTCAGGGGTCAATTATATTTATCCATATACCTGTTAAGGGCTTTTGGGATTGAGGTAGTCAAGTTGTAAAATCCAGTTTGATTTGACATGAATGTCCATGATTTTATCTGCCATGTAATATACTTTGTTATGGACTGAATTGTGTACTCTTCCAAAATTAGTAAGTTGAAGCCCTACCCTCTATTGTGACTGTATTTGGAGATATGGCATTTAAGGGGGTAATTAAGGTTAAATGAGGTCATAAGGGTGGGTCCCTTATACAAGAAGACCAAGAGATATCAGAGACATCAGAGCATGTATTCATTCATGCTGCTGCATTCACTCACGGGCTCATGTGTGCTCGCTCTCTCGCTCTCTCTCTCCTCCCTCTTCCTCCTCCCTCCTAACCTTCCTCACCTGCACACAGAAAACAGGCCATATGAAGACACATATTCTAGACTGAACATGCAAGGTGGGGGAATGTGCTATGGAAGAGAGTCAAGCCCATAGACAACCAGGAGGCAGAAGGAAGATGTGGACTATGGTCTATAGCTCACACTGTTGCAGAAGGAAAATGAAGGGTATCCTCTAACTGGGCAGACAGTGCCTTCCTGAACCACAGGTGGGTAGCAGGTGAGTGAACCCATAACACATGTGGAGCAACCCCATCCACCGTTAATTTTCTTAGATACATCAAGCAAGGTGATCCTAATGGGTAAGAGGGGGATCTAAGAGGAAGACTGTGAAGGAAGGCTTCCTGAGAGAAACACATCTGAACAGCATTTTGGGTTAACAAAATTTTTCACAAACTTTCATGCAAAACCAGTTGAAATCTTGATGAGCAGAGTTCAGAGAACTGAAACATAGGTAAATGAATATATTTCCCCAAAGAAAACAGGAAGCATATGGCCTGGCATTTGATTTGGCAACAGTACAGAATATCTGAAATTGGGACTCTCCAGAAAAATACAGAGCATATGGTCACTCAGAGCATGGGGTGTAGCTTGGGAGAAGGTTCTAAGGTATGAGAGGAATGAGCCAAGGAAAGAGTGACAGAGAATACTGAGATTAAGTGAATGTCTAATGTCATCAACGTTGATTTCAGAGTTAAAAATAGAGCTAAGATATGGAAGCCAACAAGAACCCCTACAGAGTTTCTCTCTTTCCTCTGCTGTGACTGATATTAACAGCCTCCAGCAACACCCAGTTGGTAGTAGAAGTGGGTGATGATGGATTTTGAGGTAATATTAGACATGAGTTTCAGCAAAAATCAGCCAAGGAAATAGGCAGTAAATACTGCTGCAGAGATAACAATTACACTTCCCTTAAATGTCCACCTTGTGACAAATGCCAGAATATATTTGGCATTTATATATAACTTTTATTTAATAGTTTATATGTTCTTTAAATAGAAGAAAAAAGATGTATTTTTTTCTTTTTTTTCAAATTAGAAAATATAGTTTATTTAAAAAGTAAATTAGAGAGGAGAGAAAGAGGTGATTCACCTCCTCAAGGTAGGGAAGAGGACCAAAGCTTAAGAAAACATGCTGGGCTCGGTGGCTTAGCCTGTAATCCCGCACTTTGGGAGGCTGAGATGAGTGGATTGCCTAAACCCGCAGGTTTGAGACCCGCCTGGGCAACTTGGCAAGACCTCATCTCTACAATAAATCAAAAATCATCCAGGTGTGGTAGCGCGCGCCTGTAGTTCCAACTACTTGGAAAGCTGAGGCGAAAGGATCGCCGGAGCCCAGCAGGTCGAGACTGCTGTGGCCGGGAGCAGCCACTGCTCTCCAGTCTGGGCGACCGAATGAGACTCCAACTCAAAAAAAAAAAAAAGAAAACATGACCTGGCCATAGCTCAAAGAGCACATGACCACAACATAGCTCAACAAGGCAATGGCCTTTTTTTTTCTTTTTAAAAGAGAGACAATATTTTTACCCTAAAAAGAAATTGATTGATTCAATTGATTGCATTTTGGTATCAATTGCTTGATTTTTTTCCTATACAATGTGTAAATCCCCAAATATCTTTATTTAAAATAAATAGTTTGATCTGATATGGTATCTTGGGGATAAAAGAAAAATAAATGTTGAAAATCTAAGGACTTAAAAAGAGAATGAGCCGGGCTCAGTGGCTCAGCCTGTAATCCCAGTACTTTGGGAGGCCGAGGTGAGTAGATTGCCTGAGCCTGCGAGTTCGAGACCCACCTGGGCAACTTGGCGAGACCTCATCGCTACAATAAATAAAAAATTAGCCAGGTGTGGTAGCGCGCGCCTGTAGTTCCAGCTACTTGGAAGGCTGAGGCGGAAGGATCGCCAGAGCCCAGCAGGTCGAGGCTGCGGTGGCCGGGAGCGACCATTGCACTCCAGTCTGGGTGACAGAGTGAGACTCCAACTCAAAAAAAAAAAAAGAAAAGAAAAGAAAAGGGAATGAAAAAGTAAAAATCAGATAGAAAGGTATTTGAGGTAGGAAATAATTTGTAAAAAATAAATGGGTAATGATGACAAATCAAATAATGACAATTCTTAGAGCAGGTGATAATTACTTTCAGAATCTGGTACTCTGCATTTCAAGATAGAATTTAGTGGTTAATCTCATATATCCATATTGAAGAGAAAGGGGCACTTGATAAGAGTAGTAATTCACAAAAGAAGAAATATAAACCCAAAAGATATATTAAAATGTTTAGCCTCACTTGTAATCAAGAAAACAATGAGTTTTTTTGCCTATCAAATTATTATTTTTTGAGTCACTCTGTCACCCAGGCTGGAGTGCAATGGACTGATCACAGCTCACCACAGCCTCATACTACTAGACTCAAGAGATCCTCCTGCCTCAGCCTTCCAAGTAGTAGCTAGGACTACAGATGTGTACCACCATGCCTGTCTAATTTTTTGTAGACATGAGGTCTTGCTATGTTGCTCGAAGTTTATGGGTCTATAAACTTTAAAATAATTTAAAAGAATTAAAAGGCTCAGTGTGGTTAGGGGTGGGAGTAGACAGTCTCACAGTTGTCTGGTTGTGGCATGAAAGGCACAACTTTTCTGGGAGGCAACTTGTCAAAATACAAGAAAAGCTTCAAAAATCAGCATGCCACTGATGCAAAAACTCTATTTCTAATATTTTTGAGGGGGAAACTATCAGAAAAATGTTCAAGGATAAATATACTGTTTTAATGGTTAAATTTAAAAAGCTAAAAATGACCAATGAAACAATAATGATATGCTATGATACTTCTATACAATGTAAAAGTGTGAAATCATTTAAAATTATATCTATCTAGAAAGAAATTCACAGTTCTATTAATAAAGCAGGTTATGAAATAGTATATATAGTTTGACCTCAAGTTTAAAAAAATTCATAGCTATATTTTGTGTTGCTATAAAGGAATACCTGAGGCTGTGTAATTTATAAAGAAAATAGGTGCTTTTTTGGCTCATGATTCTGCAGACTGTACAAGAAGCATGGTGCCAGCATCTATTTCTGGTGAGGCTTCAGTAAGCTTCCAGTCATGGTGAAAGGCATGTCAAATGGCAAGAGTAAAAGCAAGAGAGAGAAGAGAGGTGCCAGGCTCTTATAAACAACAGCTCTTGCATGAATTGATAGAGAACTCACTCATTACTTCAAGAATGGCACCAACCAATTCACAAGGGATCCACCCCTATGATCCGAACACCGACTAGGCTCCACCTCCAGCATTGAGAATCCCATTTCAACATGAGATTTGGAGGAGACAAATATCCAAACTATATTAATAGCTATAGACATGAATGTTCACACACACAAAAAAGAATACTAAAATGTTAGCAGAATTATGGATGTTTGTTTCTATTTTTTCTTGTATTGTTTCATTTTCTTTAATAAAGATGTATTATTTCCATAATAACCATTTTAATGAGTAAAAGTATCTTCTTTGAAGATTTTCCTCTTTGAAGGACAGAAAACTGAAGTACAGGAACAAAGGGGCATCAGGAAGGTAAAGATGATGAGAGGCAGATGTGTTAAGGGGTATGCACACCTATCAGGAAAAACAACAAAGACCTTTTATATGTGTTTCAAAGAGAAGAATTGAGTGAATTTTTTTTAAGTTAGAGTTTCACTCAGTTGCCCAGGCTGCAGTGCAGTTGAATGCTCATGGCCACCCCAGCGTTGACTTGCTGGGCTCAGGTGATCTTTCCACCTCAGCCTTGCAAATAACCAGAACTACAAGCAGGTGCTACCATGCCCGGCTAACTTTTGATTATTGTAGAGACGAGGTCTTGCCAAATTGCCTGGACTGGTCTTGAACCTGCAGGCTCAGTCAATCCACTTACCTCGGGCAACTTGGTGAGACTTCGTCTCTACAATAAATCAAAAATTAGCTGGGCACATGCCTGTAGTTCCAGCTACTTGGAAGGCTGAGGTGGAAGTATCACCAGAGCCCAGCAGGCATGGCTGTGAGAATGCAACTGCACTCTAGCCTGGGGGCCAGAGAGTGAGACTTCAACTCAAAAAAATAAAAAAAGTTTGAATAACACGTTCTAAACATCTGCTTAGAAACACATTTTTTAAAACTTCACTGAAAGCAAACAGTTAATTATGTATTTTGAAGAAAGCAAACTTACATTGACCTTTTATGGGTAAATTTCTCTATTGACCTCTTAGCAATAACTATCGGAATAACTTTTGCTTAGAAAAGCATATCCTTTGTCAATCCTTTCCATTCACTGAAAGAAAAAAGTTGATGAATCTCTCAGAAAGAAAGCTTATGCTGACTTTTTATTATTTTATTTATTTTATTTGCTGGATATCTACAGGCCTTTAAGAATGCAGTGAGGAAAGAAAAACATTAAAACAACACAGTCTAAACTTTCACTTAATAAAGCATCCTTTGCATGAAGCTCTCCCATTCACTTCAACATGTGTTAATGACTCTCACCCCTCCTGTTAAACATAGTATTGGAAGTTCTATCTAGAGCAATGAGACAAGAGAAAGAAATCAGGGGTATTCAGATAGGAAAAGAGGAAATTAAGTTATCCCTCTTTGCAGAAAACATGATTCTATACCTTGAAAACCCAAGAGAATGTGTCAAAAACCTTGCACTGATAAAGGACTTTGGCAAAGTCTCAGTGTATAAAATAAATGTGCAAAAGTCATTTGCATTCCTATACACCAAAAATAAACAAACCCAAATAAAAAGCATAATCCAAATCACAATAGCCACCAAAAAAATGAAATATCTTGGCATCTTCCTAACCAGAGAAGTCAATGACCTTTACAATGAAAACTACAAAATACTGCCTGAAGAAATCAAAGATGACACAAACAAATGGAAAAATATTCCATGCTCATGGATTGGGAGAGTCAACATTGTTAAGATGTCCATCCCACCCAAGACAATCTACAGATTTGACACAATACTCATTAAATTATCATCAGCATTCTTCTCAGACCTGGAAACAACAATACAGGAAATCATATGGAAACATAAACGATCACAAATAGCCAAAACAATCCTCAGCATAAAAACAAAAGCAAAAAACAAAGCAGGAGGTATCATACTCTCAGACTTTAAGCTTTATTATAAAGCTACAGTAATCAAAACAGCCTGGTATTTGTACAAGAACAGGCATATAGACCAACAGAACAGGATGGTGATTCCAGAAGCAAAACCTCAATTTCTCAAGCAACCCATCTTCAACAAAGCCTCCACCATCAGCCACTGGGGAGAGGAGAACCCGTTCAGTAAATGGTGCTAGGAAAACTGACTGACCACATACAGAAAATTAAAACAAGACCCTTATTAAAGACCTAAACATAAAATCTCAAACTACAAGAACCTTAGAAAACACAGGAGACACCCTTATGGAAATTGGAACTGGCAACTAATTCTTGATCAAAACCTTAAGTGCCCATGCCATAAGAAATAAGAGAGACAAGTGGGACCTCATCAAACTGACAAGCTTTTGCAAAGCCAAGGAAACCATTGAGAGAGCAGGGAGACAGCCCACAGACTGGGAAAAATATGCCAACTGTATATCTGACAAAGGCCTAACATCCCTAACATCTAGGATCTACAAGGGACCCAAATGTGCCGAAAAGTAAAAAAACAAACAGACCCATTACAAAGTGGGCAAAAGATATGAATAGACACTTCTCAAAAAAAAGACATATAAACAGTCAACAGATAGATAAAAACATTGCTCAGTCTCACTAGTCATCAAGGAAATGCAAATTAAAACCACACTGAGATGCCACCTAACTCCAGTCAGGATGGCCACGATCAATAACTCAAAAAACAACAGATGCTGGAGAGGATGCTGGGAAAAGGGAACACTTCTACGCTGCTGGTGGGAGTGTAAACTAATACAGCCTCTGTGGAAAACAGTGGTGATTCCTAAAGGATCTGAAAATCGACTTCCCATATGATCCTGCAATCCCACTACTGGGACTATACCTGGAGGAACTCACATCACTCTATGAAAAAGATCTCTGCACGTGCATGTTTATTGTGGCATTATTCACAATGGCAAAAACATGGAACCAACCATGCTGCCCATCAAAAGAGGACTGGATACAAAAAAATGTGGTACATATACATGTTGAAATATTATGCAGCCATAAAGACTGACAAAATTATGAACTTTTCAGCAACTTGGATAGACTTAGAGGCTATAATACTGAGTGATCTATCATAGAAAAAAAGAACTGAGTATTACATGTTCTCACTCATAAGTGGACTTTGAACAACTATTGTAATACTATAAGAAAGGGATTGGCAGTAGTGGGAAACTGCCAGGGGAGGGGGAGGCACACCTCATTAACAAGGGTACCTGCATAATGAACATTTGTATACCTAACCCTGTATTGTACCCCACATATTTAAAATAATTTTTAAAAATATTAATGATGAATCTTGAAGAAAGCAAGCTTACATTGACCTTTTATGGATGGATTTCTCTATTGTCCTGTTGGAGAAAGAAGCACATTCTAATAGCTTCTTCTCAATATTATCTTACAAATGCCTTTCTGTGTCAAACACTTCTATTCACTGACAGACACAGTTGATGAGTCATCCTAAGGAAACCACGATTACATTACATGATATCTCTATAGGCCTTTGGAATGCAATGGGGAATGGAAAATGGAATAACATGTTCTAAACTTTTGCTTAAAAAAGCATCTCCTTCATCAATCTTTTCCGTTCTTTGAAAGAAAACAGTTGATGAATCTCTAAGAAAGCAAGCTTATGTTGACTTTTTATTTTGGATTTCTCTATTGGCCCCTTGACACCTACTAGAGAGAAAAAAATGTTCTGATAACTTCTCAATGTTTGCTTACAAACTATATTTTGTGTCAAAGTCTTCCACTCACTGAAAAAAAACAGTTGATGAGACATCGTAAGGAATAAGGAAATATGAGATAAGGAAATAAGTAATCCTAAGTAATAAGGAAAGCATGATTACATTTTCCTTTTATGCGTGGATATCTCTATAGGCCTATGAGGGCTTAAGGAAGGAAGGAAAATATTTGAATAACATGCTCTAAACTTTTCCTTAGGAAAATGTTTTCTTCATCAAACTCTTTCAATCACTGAAAGAACATTTTTCTTTCCCCATGAAGTTCTAATAGGCCTATATAAATATCCAGCTATAAAAGACAAGTGTAAACACACTTGTTTTAGGATGCATCATAAACTGTTTTCTTTCAGTGAATGGAAGAGTTTGATGAATAAGACAGTTTTCTAAACAAAACTTTGGATATATTATTAGAATATTTTTCTTTATCCACTGGGCCCTCATAAGCCAAAAGAGATATCCAGCAATAACATTCAAATGTAAGCAGGCTTTTAAAAGATACATCATAAACTGCTTTCTTTGATGCAAAAAGGCTTTTGTAAGCAGACATTTAGAATGTGCTATTAGAATATTTTTTTTCTTTAATAGATGCCAATAGGGAGAGAAGCAGCAAGATGGCAACAGAGCAACCAGGTCTCTGAAGCCCTCTGCAAAGGAGACCTGCAGTGGGTCTCTGACTCTCGCCCCGTGGGGCTGGGGACCCCAACATTGCAACCTGCTCTTCATACAGAGCTCGGCGGTTGCCACCGCTGGGACATCGCAACAGTCTGGACAGTTACTGCGGCACAAACAGTGCCACTGCCGCCGCAGCCTCTCCCCCCACTGCCGCTGCCGTCGCTGCCACTGCCGTGGCCTCTGTGATGGGTAGCACATCACACCACCCGGCCCGAGGCAATCTACACCAAACCCCTTCAGGGAAGATCTGCTGGGATTGCTGCCACCTCTCCTACGTCCAAGACTGTCCTGCCCTCCCCGAGTAAGTCTCCTGTTGCCTGCTCAGAGGCAGGCAGCCATCTTGTTCCTGTCTGGCCCCACCCCCTCAGGGCAAGCAGCTGAGATAGCACCACCTGCTGGCAATCTAAGGTAACAACACCAAAATGGGAGAAACAAGCTTGATAAAGACATAGACCAAAGTGCTGAACGGAGGTTAATCTGAACTGTCCTTCACAGCAGATCAGGGGCAACTGACCCTAACTGCAAACTAATTTACCAGCTTGAAAAGAAAACTAGAAATCAGACCTGAAAGGACATTGGACTTAAACGAAAAGTCTCAGAGAGTGCTTCATCGATTCTATTAGTTTAATGACTTAATTCTATTCCTACTGTATTGTTCCCTTTTTTCTTTTTTCCTTTTTCTTTTCTTCTCTTCTCTCTGTAAACCATATCTTTGTATAGAGGAACAGCACACTAACAAGGTGGTTGGTTAGCTTATATGTTAGCATCACTATATGTTTTATTTTTATTTTTTATTTTTTTGTATGAGATTTGGTTCGTCTGTAGCTGTGGTCTATTGTTTTTATCTGTTTCAGTATAGGCCTCTCTCTCTATTTGTTGGCACACTCGTTTGTTTCCCCCCTTACTCTTCTATCTCTCCACTCCCTTCTTCAACCCACTATCTGCCCACTCATGTGGTTTTTGCTTTGACATCTGTTGATGTATTTAATTACATTTATGGTTTTACGAATGTTGAACCAGGCTTGCATCCCAGGGATGAAGCCTACTTGGTCATGATGGATGATTTTTGAGATGTATTGCTGAATTAGGTTTGCTAGGATGTTGTTGAGAATTTTAGCATCAATGCTCATCAAAGATATTGGCCTGTAGTTCTCTTTCTTTGTTGGATCTTTACCTGGCTTGGGTATCAATGTCATGTTGGCTTCATAATGATTTGGGGAGAGTTCCTTCTTTTTCAATAGCCTGGAATACCTTCAGGAGGATTGGTATCAGCTCCTCCTTAAATGTCTTGTAGAATTCTGCTGGAAAGCCATCTGGACCAGGGCTTTTTTTTGTAGGAAGTTTTCTTATTATGTAGTCAATTTAATGATTGTTATTGGTCTATTTAGGGTCTCAATTTCTTCTTGTTCCAATCTAGGTAGGTTGTGTGATGTCAGAAACTCCTCCATTTCCTTAAGTTTTTCAAGTTTGTTTCCATACAAGTGTACGTAGTAGTCTCTAATGATCTTTTGTATTTCTTCAGGATCAGATGTGACTTCATCTTTTGTGTTTCTGATTGTGCTTATTTGATTTTTTTCTCGTTTTTTCTTGGTCAGTCTAGCTAGGGGACCATCGATCTTGTTTATCCTTTCGAAGAACGAGCTTTTTGTTTCATTGATTTTTTTGTATTATTTTTTTGTCTTCTATGTCCTGGATTTGGGCTTTTATTTTGGTGATCTGGATTCTTCTGCTGAAATTAGGGTTTTTGTGGTCTTGCTTTTCCAGATTTTTTAGGTGGCTTCTTAGGTTATTAATTTATGTTCCTTCCATTTTCTTCATGTGTGTTTGTAGGGATATAAATTCCCCCTCTTACTACAGCTTTCAAGGCGTCCAAGAGATTTTGGTAAGATGTTTCTTCATTTTCATTTGTTTCCAGGTATCTTTTGATCTGTTTTGATTTCTTCATTGACCCAGGAGTTGTTTAGCATCATGCTGTTTAGTGTCCATGTCTTTGTGGGTTTTGGGGGGACTTTGTTGGTGTCAATGTTTATTTTTATTTCACTGTGGTCCGAGAAGGTGCATGGTAGAATTTTGGTTCTTTTAAATTTGCTTATGCTTGATTTATGGCCAATTACATGGTCAATCTTAGAATACGTTCCATGTGGTGATGAGTAGAATGTATATTCTGTGGTCTTTGGATGGAGTGTTCTGTAGGTATCAATTAAGTTCATTTGGTCCAAAGTCACATTGAGGTTCCGGATCTCCATGCTGATTTTTTGTCCTGATGATCTGTCTAGGGTTGTGAGTGGGATATTAAAGTCCCCAGTTATGGTGGTGTTGGAGTCAATATCTTTCTTTAGTTTTCCTAGAAGTTGCTTCATGAAAGTTGGCGCACCTATGTTGGGTGCATATATGTTTAGGATAGATATTTCTTGTTGATGGATTGAGCCTTTTATCATTATGTAGTGGCCTTCTGTATCTTTTTTGATTTTTAATAGCTTGAAGGGTATTTTGTCTGAAATTAAGATCGCTACTCCTCCTTTCTTTTGTATTCCATTCGCCTGAAAGTTTGTTTCCCATCCTCTTACTTTGAGTCTGTGGGTGTCCTTTCTAGTGAGGTGAGTCTCTTGAAGGCAATAGATTGTTGCCTGATGATATTTTATCCATTTTGCCATTCTATATCTTTTCAGTGGTGCATTTAGTCCGTTCACATTTAGGCTAATAATTGAAATGCAAGAGTTGATCCCTGTCATAAGGTTCTTACAGAGTTGTTCCTGTTTGTTTGTTGTTTCTTTGGGTTCTGGAGTTGGTTCATGTGTGTTTTTAATCTTTTACCTGTACTCTTGTGAAGAATGTTGTTGTTCTTTTTTCTTTTTCTTCTGTGTTCAGTACTTTCTTAAGTGTTTCTTGTAGAGGTGGTCTGGTGGCATCGTAGGTTCTTAGGGATTGGATATCTGGAAAATATTTTAATTCTCCCTCACTAATGAAACTTAGTTTGGCTGGGTAGGTTATTCTTGGTTGAAATTGTTCATCTTTTAGAACTTTGAAGATAGGGCTCCAGGCTCTCCTGGCCTGAAGGGTTTCTGTGGATAAATCTGCTGCTATTCTAATTGGTCTTCCCTGGTAGGTAATCTGGCCTTTTTCTCTTGCTGCCTTTAGGATTTTTTCTTTTATAGCTACTTTGTTTAGGCAAATTATTATGTGTCTGGGAGTTGGTCTTCTCATTTGTTGTCTTGCAGGGGTTCTCTGAATCTCTTGTGTTTGAATTTTTTCATCCTTGATGAGATGAGGGAAGTTTTCTTGAATGATTTCATGAAATGTTTGTTCCAGTGTGGCTTCTGTTTCTCCCTCTGCCTCAGGAAGCCCAATTACTCTTAGATTTGGTTTCTTGAAGTGATCATTCATCTCTTGCAGGTTTTGTTCTGTCTTTTTGAGCTTCTTTTCTATGCTTTTGACAGTTTTGGTTAGTTCTGTGTTTTGGTCTCGAGCTCTGAGATTCTTTCTTCTGCTTGGCTGATTCTGCTTTCCATGCTTTTAGTCTATTATTCATTTCCATCACAGTATTCTTTACTGCTGTTATTTCTGACATCAGCTCCTTCCTATTTTCCTCTTGTCCCTTCTCAATTTTTTAAATTCTCTCCATTAATGTCTGATGTCTGGGTTTGTTGCATGTGACCAGTCTTTCTGGGGGCTCTTCATTGTTTGTGTTCCAGAATCTGTTTTCTCAGTTTCTGATCTCCCAGGGATCTGTGTGAGACCTATATTCTTCTTTTGGTTTTTCTTCATTTGTGCGGTTTTTCCCCCTCCCTACTTTTTCCTTCCTTCCACATCACCGTCTTCTTTAATTCTGCTTTTCAGAGTAAAGGGATTGGTTTTACTTCTGTTTGTTCAATCTCCTATTCTTTATGTATGCCCTCTTACTTTGTTCAATTCTGGAGTTGCACTGTAGATTGGGGGTGGTCCTTTTTGCAGTCTTGAGATTTACTAAAGGGGGGGAGCTGTGATTAAAATTCTATCTGCGAGTCCTGGTATTCGCTGATAGGTGTGTGGATAATCTGGAACCCACTTCCCACTGCCTTGGAATCTGTCCATGCAGTGGGGCTGTAGGTTTACTCCCTGAAATAAAATGTAGTTAGCAGAGGGAAGAGAATGGAGCAGACAGTGGGTTGAAGAGGGGGGTGGAGAGATAGAGGAGTAAGGGGAGAAACAAACATGTGCCAACAAATGGAGAGAGAGACCTATACTGAAACAGATAAAAACAATAGACCACAGCTACTGATGAACCAACTCCCATACAAAAAAAAATGAAATATATAGTGATGCTAACATACTAGCTAACCAACCACCTTGTTGGTGTGCTGTTCCTCTATACAAAGATATGGTTTACAGAGAGAAGAAAAGGAAGAGGGGGAAAAAAAGGAACAATACAGTAGGAATAGAATTAAGTCATTAAACTAACAGAATCAATGAAGCACACTCTGAGACTTTTCATTTAAGTCCAATGTCCTTTCAGTTCTGATTTCTAGCTTTCTTTTCAAGCAGGTAAATTAGTTTGCAGTTAGGGTCAGTTGCCCCTGGTCTGCTGTGAAGGACAGTTCAGATCACCCTCCGTTCACCACTCTGGCCTATATCTTTCTCAAGCTTGTTTCTCCCGTTTCGGTGTTGTTACCTTGAATCGCCAGTAGGTGGTGCTATCTCAGCTGCTCGCCCCAGAGGGGGCAGGGCTGGACAGGAACCAGCAGAGACTGGAGATGGTGCCTGCCTCAGGGCACAGGCAGGAGACTCATGGTGGGCAGGATGTCTTGGTCGCAGGAGGGATGGCAGCGATCCCAGCAGATCTTCCCTCAAGGGGCTTCAAGGACTGAAGTTGTGGATTGCCTCTGGCCCGGGTGGTGCGATGTGCTATCGGCGGCGACGGCAGCCTGCGCTGTCTGTGCTGCAGTGGCTGTCTAGTCCACTGCTATGCCCCAGCGGTGGCAACGGCCAAGCTCCGCATGAAGAGCAGGCTGCGATTTGGGGGTCCGCAGCCCCCTGGGCAAGAGCCAGAGACCCACTGCAGTTCTCCTTTGCAGAGGGTTTCACAGACCAGGTTACCCCATCACCATCTTGGTAGAAGTCTGAGACATTTTTCTAAATGAAACTTTAGACAATGTTATTAGAATAGTGTTCTTTTTCTATTGGACACAAATAGGCCAATGGACATATATTTTTAAGAAAGAAAAATATAAGCATGGTTTCTTTAGTATGCATCATGAACTTTTCTTTCAATGAATGGAAGAGTTCAACACAGAAAGGTGTTTATAAGCAAACATTGCATATATGTTATTGGAATATGTTTCTGTTTCCTTCAGATGCCAAAGGACTAATAGTGATGTCCATCAATAAAAAATAAATGTAATCTTGCTTTATTAAAGATTCATCACTCACTGTCATTTTCTCAGTGGATTAGAGACTAACAAAGAAAAACCTTTGTAAGCAAACACTGAAAATATGTTATTAGATCATGTCTCTTTATTCCATTAGCCCCAATAGGCCAATAGATAAATACATTCATGAAAAGAAAATGTGAACTTGTTTTTTAAAGATTCGTCAGTAACTGTTTTTTCAGTGAATAAAAATGTTTGATCGATGGGAAACATTTCTAAGCAAAACTTTAGAAATTATTATTGGAACATATTTCTTTCCTGTTGAACCTTCATAAGCCAATAGACATATTAAGGAAAACACAGTAAATATAAGAATTCTTTGTTTAGGATGCATCCCACACTCTTTTCTTTCAGTGAATGAAAGACTTTGACACAGAAATTCAACATTGAAAATAAGCAAATATTGAAAATATTTTATTAAACATGTTACTTTTTCCAATAGCTACTGTTAGATCAACAGAAAACTCAACTAACAGAATCTAAATGTAAACTTGCTTCTTTAAGGACTCATCATAAACTGGTTTTTTGTCAGTAAATTAAGTAGTTTAACAAAAAATTGTGAGTAAGCATTGAGATATGTTATTAGAATAATTTTTTCCAATAAGCCAATTGAGAAATCAAGAAAATAAAGTAAATGTTAAACTTACTTTCTTTAAAATTCATTATTTGCTCTTTTTTTCAATGGATGGCACAGTTAGATAAATGAGAAAAGTATCCAAAAGAAACTGTAGAATATGTTATTTGAAGATGTTTCCTCGACAATTCGGCCTTCTTTGGCCAATACACATATCAAACAAAAAAAGACAAATATATGCTCACTATTATTTAGGATGTTTCATAAACTATTACAGGTGACTCAGCCTGTAATCCTACACCTTGGGAGGCCGAGGTGAGTGAATTGCCTGAGCCCACAGGTTCGAGATCCGCCTGGGCAACTTGATGAGACTTCATCTCTGTGTTTGTTTTAAGTGAATGGAAGAGTTTGACTCAGAAAGGCATTTGTAAGCAGACACTGAAAATATGTTATTAGAACATGTTTGTTTCTTTAATAGCTGCCAATAGAAAAAACCTATTATTAAAAAGGAAATGTTGCCGGGCTCGGTGGCTCAGCCTGTAATCCTGCACTTTGGGAGGCCGAGGTGAGTGAATTACCTAGGCCCGCAGGTTCGAGACCCGCCTGGGCAACTTGACGAGACCTCATCTCTACAGTAAATCAAAAAAATTAGCCAGGCGTGGTAGCGTGCACCTGTAGTTTCAGCTCCTTGGAAGGCTGAGGCAGAAGGAACACCAGAGCCCAGCAGGTAGAGGCTGCGGTGGCCGGGAGCGTGCCACTGCTCTCCAGCCTGGGCAACAGAGTGAGACTCCAACTCAAAAAAAAAAAAAAAAAAAGTAAATGTTAGCTCGCTTTGTTAAGGATTCATCATTAATTGTTTAGTTTCTGTGAGTAGAATAATTTAACATAGAAAATCATTTATGAGCTAACATTCAAAATATGTTTTTAGAACATATTTCTTTCTCCAATAAGCTCTGATAGGCCAATAGAGAAATCCTCTAATAAAAAGTAAATATGAGCTTGTTTTCTTAAATATTCATTATTAACTGTTCTTTTAAAATCAGCAAATGGAAATGTTTGACAAATGAGAGAATGAGAATTCTCTTTTATCTGCACTGAGCAGAAGTGTTGACAAATTAGAAACATTAGAATATATTACTATAACATCCCCCAGTGGAAATGTATAGGCCAATAGATATATCATACAAAATAAAAAGGCAAGTGTAAGTATGATGTCATTAGAATGTATCAAAACTTTTTTTTTCAGTGAATGGGAGAATTTGACAAATGAGACACTTTTCTAAACAAAATTTCACATATGCAATTATAACATTTATCTTTTCCCATTGGGTTCATATAGGCCAATAGTGATATCAATGTAAGCATGCTTTTTAAAGGATGCATTATAATGATTTCTTTCAGTGTATGGGAAAGTTAGACAAAGAATGTTTGTGAGCAAATATTGAAAATATGTTATTAGGACATCTTTCTCCAATAGTTGCCAATAGGTCTATAAAGAAATCCACAATTAAAACATAAATGTAAGCTAGCTTTCTTCAAAATTCATCAAGTATTTTCTTTCAGTGAATGATAAATGAGAAAATTGTCTAATAGAAATTTTAGAATATGTTATTAGAACATTATTTTTACCATTTAACCTCATAGGCAAATAGCAATATGAAGCAATTAACCTTAACCTCATAGGCCAATAGCAATATCAAGCAATTAACCTAAATGCCCATCAACTGATCAGTGGAAGTATGGTATATCCACTATGGAATACTATTCAGCCCTCAAAAAGAAGGAAATAATATCTTTTGCCGCAACTTGGATGAAATTGGAGAACATCATCCTAGGTGAACTAACTCAGGAACATAAAACCAAATACCACATATTCTCACTTATAAGTGGGGGGCTACACTAAGAATCTACAAAGGCACAGGGAATGATATAATGGACACTGGGGACTCAGAAGGGGGATGGTGGGAATGGGTGGAGGGATGAAATGTCACTTATCAGGTACAGGGTGCACAGGTAGGGGTGGTGGGTACATTTAAAGCCCAGACTTCTTCGCCACTATACACTGCAACCATGTAACCAGAACCCCTTTGAACCCCCTAGAGCTATTGAAATAAAAAAAAATTAAAAAGAAATATTAAGCAAAAAATGACAAATATAAGAATTCTCTTTTTAGATTGCATCATAATCTGTTCTTTTTTAGTACAGTTTGACACAGAAAAGCATTTATAAGCAAATGTTAAGAATATCTTATTAGAAAATGTTTCTTTTTCCAATTGGCTCAAATAGGCTAATAGGGAGATCCACCAATAAAAAGTAAACAGAAGCTTGCTCTCTTTAAGAGTCATCATTAACTGTGTGTTTTTTTGTTTGTTTTTTGGGACAGTTTGTAAATGAGAATATTTTCTTAGAGAAATTTATGTTATTTGAATTGGTCTAATAGATAATAGACCAATAGAGAAATCCACTAATTGAAAGTAAATGTAAAATTGCTTATCTGTGGATTTATCACTGTTTTCTTTCTGTAAATTAAAGCTTTTGACAAATGAGAAGCTCTTATAAGCAAAATCTTAGAGTATGTTATTAGAACATTTTTCTTTCTCTATTGGACCTTCATAGGACAATAGCAATATCAAGGGGAAAAAAGACAAACGTAAGCATGCTTTCTATAGGATATGATACAAACTGTTTTCTTTTAGTGAATAGAGGAGTTTCACATGGAAATACATTGATAAGCAAATGTTGAGAATATTTTTATCAGAACATGTTTCTTTTTCCCCTGAGCGTCAATAGGCCAATACAGAAATCCACAAATAACATTTAAATGTAAGTGTGTTTTCTTAAAGGTTCATCATTAACTGTTTTTCTTTTAGTGAATAAAATAGATCAATGGATGAGATAATTTTCTTAAAGAAATTGAAAATATGTTATTAGAGCACGTTTTTTTCACCAATAGAGAAATCCATTAATTAAAAGTAAATGTTAGCTTGCTTTCCTAAGGATTAGTGGTTTCCTTTTAGGGAATTAAAGTGTTTGATGAATGAGAAATTTTTCTAAGTGAAAAATTAGAATATGATATTAGAACATTTTTTCTTTTCTTATTGGCCTCTAAGAGGCCAATAAAGATATTAAGAAAGGCAATTATAAGCATGTTTTCTTTGGAGTTAATACACACTTTGCTTTCAGTGACTGGAACAGGTTGACAAATGAGACCATTTTCTAAACAAAACGTTAGATTATGCTATTTGAACTTTTTCCTTTTCCCAACAGGTATCAGTCATAAAAAGGCCAAAGTAATCATATTTTCATAATGATGCATCAGACACTGTTTTCTTTTAGTGAATGGAAGAACTAGACAAAGAAAAACATTTACTAGCGAATATTGAGAATATGTTATTAGAAGATGGTTCTTTCTCCAATGGATCCCAATAGGCCAATAGAGAAATCCACCAATTAAAAAGTAAATGGAAGCTTGCTTTTAAATAGACTTATCAGTAACTGTTTACTTTCAGTAACTTGAAGAGTATGACACAGAAAAACATTTGTAAGCAACCATAGAGAGTATGTTATTGAAACGTGTTTCCCTTTGAGATAGCTGCCAATTTGACAATAGAGAAATCCACCAGTAAGTAAGCATAAACTTGCTTTCTTAAGAATTCATCATTAGCAGCTTTTTTTCAGTGAGCCGAAAAGTTTGACACAAAAAAGTTTATAAGCAAACATTGATAATATGTTATTAGAATATGTTTTTCGCTCTAATAAACCAACTAAGAAATCTAGCAATAAAAAGCAAACATAAGCTAGCTTTCCAAAAAGTTAATTGTTAAGTGGTTTTCTTCCAGTGAATTCATGTGTTTGATGAATGGGAAACTTTTCTGAACAAAACTTTGCATTATGTTATTAGAATATTTTTATTTTCCCATTGGGTTCTAATAGGCCATTAAGTATATCAAACCATAAAAGGTCTAGTCACTGCTACTGGCTGCCTCCAATCTCTGCCACATGGACCAAAGAGGGAAGGAGGTGACAGGGCATTTGTGTTCACACCCAAGACTGAGGCCACAGCTATGGTGCAGAAAAGTGGGCAGTCTACACAACACACAACCTCTGCCTCTGTGACTCCCTGCCAAGAGGGACTTTCTTGCCTTTGTGACAGACTCCTGGCATGATGCAATTGTTTCCCCTGCTGAACAATGCAACTGCAGTTTGGCATTCCTCTGAGGGTTTAACTTCCAGATGTTGCTGTTAGGCCTTTCCCAGTCTGGCCTTGCTGCCCATGGGTCAGGGAGAAACTGAGGAGACAAGGCACCAAAAGAAGTCAATTGACCATAAACAACATACACTATAGTCATACCCACAAGCAGAAAAAAAGAAAAACACATGAATCGCTATTTCCAAAATAGAAAAGAAGTATCAGCTTCCCCAAATAAGAAGGAACCAGCACAAAAACTATGCTAATACCAAAAGACAGTGTTTCAACACATCCAAAGGATCACACCAATTACCTAGCAATAGATCCTAGCCAGCATGAAATGTCTGAAATGACAGATATAGAATTAAGAATAGATGGCACGAGACCTCATCTCTACAATAAACCAAAAATCATCCAGGCATGGTAGTGCACGCCTGTAGTTCCAGCTACTTGGAAGGCTGAGGTGGATGGATCGCCAAAGCCCAGCAGGTCAAGGCTGCGGTGGCCGGGAGCAGCCACTGTACTCCAGTCTGGATGACAGAGTGAGACTCCAACTCAAAAAAAAAAGAATAGATGGCAAAGAAACACAGTGAGATAGGAGAGAAAGTAGAAATCTAAAACAAAGAAGCGAAGAAAATGATGCAAGAATCGACACATGATATCGCCATACTAACTATGAAATAATGGAACTTCTGGAATTCATTTTAGGAGTTTCAAGTATAGTCCCATGCCTTACCAACCTCCAACCTATTGGTATTCCTGAGAGAGGAGAATAAAAACAACTTGGAAAATATATTGAAGGATATAATTTAAGAAAACTTTCCCAATCTTGCTACAGAGGTTGACATGCAGATAAAATAAGTTCAGAAAACACCTGTGAGATGTTATACAAGATGAAATTCCCAAAGTGCATAGTCATCAGACTATCCAAAGCAAAGGTGAAAGAAAAATATCTTGTTTATTTATTATAATATTTTATTATAAAGATGTGGGGTACAATTCAGGATTAGGTTCACAGGTAGACATCATACAGGTAAAGTTTGGAACTCCCTTTGGTCCCCTCTTTGCCTGGTTTGAGATCAGGTACCCTTATTGATGTTGTGTCCCTACTCCCATCCTGGCAGTATCCTGCTACTGCCAATCCCTTTCTTACAGTATTAAGATTTGTTCAGGATTTGTTTATGAGTGAGAACATGTGATACTCAGTTGTATCTAGGTCTAAGAAGAATGATGTTAGTAATTTAATAGGAATTGTGTTGAATCTGTAGATTGCCTTTGGTAGGATGGACATCTTAACAATCTTGATTCTTCCTATCCATGAGCATGGAATATTTTTCCATTTGTTTGCATCTTCTTGGATTTCTTTGAGTATGCTTTATAGTTTTCATTGAAAAGGTCTTTCACTTCTCTGATTAGGAAGATGCCACGGTAGTTCTTTTGTGTGTGTGGCTATTGTGAAGGTGATTGTGCTTTTTATTTGGTTCTCTGCATGTTTGTTGTTGGCGTATAAGAATGCAACCTTTTTTTTTTTTTTTTTTGAGTTGGAATCTCACTCCATCACCCAGTCTGGAGTGCAGTGGCACGTTCATGGCCACCCCAGCATTGACCTGTTGGGTTCAGGCAATTCTGCCTCAGCCTTCCAAGTAGCAGGAACTATAGTTGTGCACTACCACAGCTGGCTAATTTTTTGCTTTTATTGTAGAGATGAGGTCTTGCTAAGTTACCCAGGCTGTTCTTGAATCTGTAGGCTCAGGAAATCCCCTCACCTCAGTCTCCCAAAGTGCTGGGATTATAGGCTTGAGCCTGGCTGCAACCATCTTTTGCAAACTTATTTTGTACCTAGAGATTGCCAAAGTCCTTTAACAGTTCAAGGAGGTTTTTGACAGATTCTCTTGGATTTTTGAGGTATGGAATCATATCATCAGCAAAGAGGGATAACTTAACTTCCTCTTTTCCTGTTTGGATACCCCTGATTACCTTCCCTTGTCTAATTGCTCTAGCTAGGACTTCCAACATAATGTTGAACAGGAGGGGTGAGAGTGGGCAGCCTTGTCTTATTCCGGTTTTCAGGGGAAATGTTTCCGGTTTCTCTCCATTTAGCAAAATGCTGGTTGTGGGTTTATCATAGATGGTAATTACTATTTTTAGGTATGTTCCTTCTATGCCTAGGTGTTCAAGGGCTTCTATCAAGAAGCGATGCTGGATTTTATCAAAAACTTTTTCTGCATCTAATGATATAATCATATGGTTCTTGTTTTTACATCTGTTGATGTATTTAATTACATTTATAGTCTTTCTGATGTTGAACCAGCCCTGCATCATGGGAATGATGCCTACTTGGTCATGGTGGATGATTTTTGAGTTGTGTTGTTGGATCCAATTTGCTAGAATCTTGTTGAGAACTTTTGCATTTATGTTCATTAGGGATATTGGCCTGTAGTTCTTTTTTTTGTTGTTGAATGTTTACCCGGTTTGGGTATCAGTGTGATGTTAGCTTTGTAAAATGACTTGGGGAGAATGCCATCTTTCTCAATTGCCTGGAATACTTTCAATAGGATTGGTATCAGCTCCTCCTTGTATGTTTTGTAGAATTTTACAGGAAAGCCATCTGGTATAGGACTTTTTTTTTCTGTAGGTAGTTTTCTTACAATGGTAGTTTTCTTATGATTTCCTGGTTGTTATTGGTCTATTTAGTGTCTCAATGTCTTCTTATTTCAAACTTGGGGGTGTTGAGTGATGTGAGAAAGTCCTCCACTTCATTTAGGTGATCAAGTTTGTTTCCATACAGGTGTGCATGGTAATCTCTGATAATCTTTTGTAGTTCATTGAGGTCAGTTGTGATTTGATCTTTTGAATTTCTAATTGTGTTTTTTGAACTTTTTCTCTCTTTTTCTTGGTCATTCTGACTAGAGGCCCATCAATCTCTATCCTGTTCCATTTGTCTATATGCCTGTTATTGTACCAATACCAGGCTGTCTTGATTATTGTTTGTGGAATCTCTATCCTGTTCCATTGGGCTATATGCCTATTCTTGTACCAATACCAGCCTCTTTTGATTTGATTATTATATGCTGCATCCAGTGTGGCAGGGTGGTAAATGATCCTGAAAGAGGAACAACGTGGTATAACACCATTTACAAGACACTTTTTAGGCTAGAAAGTGGAGGACCAGGAGGCACTTTTTCTCACGGAACAAAGGCTCCGAGTTTCTTACCCACCAGATTTTTATTCATACAAAATGATGTAGTTAAGTAAACTTTCAAGGACAAAGTACAGACAGTGCAAATAAAACTCCCTGTTATGATCTTAGAAAACTTTTGTGATAAAGCATGACTGCGATAAAGTGTGACTGTTTACAGAATATAGTGCAGCTATTTGCAAGACAATGTATAACTTTTCATCTAATCCAACACAACAGACACTGCAGTTTTAGCACTTGTCTTAGCATACATGCCCTATCTGGCTTTGCCATTATAGGCATTCTTGGCTGGTTGTGACTTTGCACATACACCAAGTACGTTTTTAGCAGAGTTCAGGCAGGGCAGTGGTGTCCAACAATTGTAGCTTTATAATAAAGCTTAAAGTCTGAAAGTGTGATACTTCCCACTTTGTTCCTTTTGCTGAGGATTGTTTTGGCTATTTGTGCTCTTTTGCTGTTTCCATATGAACTTCTGTATTGTCATTTTCATGTCTGAGTAAAGTGATGTTGGCAATTTGATGGATATTGCATTGAACTTGTAGATTGCATTGAGTAGGATGTATATCTTGACAATATTGATTCTTCCAATTCATGTGCATGGAATGTTTTTCCATTTGTTTGTGTCATCTTTGATTTCTTTGAGCAGAGTTTTGTAGTTTTTGTTGTAAAGGTCTTTGACTTCACTGGTTAGGAAGATGCCAAGGTATTTCACTTTTTTGTGGCTATTGTGAATGGGACTGTGCTTTTTATTTGGTTCTCTTCCTGTTTGTTGTTGGTGTATAGAAATGTGACTGACTTTTGCACATTTATTTTATACCCTAAGATTTTGCCAAAATCCCTTAACAGTGCAAGGAGGTTTTTGACAGATTCTCTTGGCTTTTCAAGGTATAGAATCACGTCGTCTGCAAGAGGGATAGCTTATCTTCCTCTTTTCCTATTACCCGATTTCCTTCACTTGTCTGATTGCTCTAGCTAGGACTTACAATACTATGTTAAACAGGAGGGGTGAGAGTGGGCATCCTTGTCTTGTTCTGGTTTTCAGATGAAATAGTTCCAATTTCTGTCTGTTTAACTGTATGTTGACTGTGAGTTTCTCTTACTATTTTGAGGTATATTCCATCTATGTCTAGATGCAAGGGTTCTTATCAAGAAGTAGTGCTAGATTTTATCAAAAGCATTTTTTGCATCTAATGATATAATCATGTGGTTTTTAAAAAAAAATCTGTTGATGTATTTAATTATGTTTATGGTCTTGCAGATGTTGAACCAGTCCTGCATCCTGAGGATGATTTTTGAGATATGTTGTTGGATCTGGTTTTCTAGAATCTTGTTGAGAATTTTAGCATCTATGTTTATCAGGATATTGACCTGTAGTTCTCTTTATCCGGTTTGGGTCTCAATGTTATGAGTTAGCTTCATAAAATGATTTGGGAAGAGTTCCATCTTTCTCAATTGCCTGGAATACTTTCAATAGAATTGGTATCAGTTCCTCCTTGTATGTTTTGTAGAATTCTGCTGGAAAGCCATCTGATCCAGAGCTTTTTTGTGAGTAGTTTTCTTTTGACATAGTTGATTTCCTGGGTTACTATTGGTCTATTTAGGGTCTCAATTTCTTCTTGTTTCAACCTGGGGAACTTGTTGATGTTCAAAAGTCCTCCATTTTACTTAGGTTTTCAACTTTGTTTCCATCAAAAGTGTACATAGTAATCTCTGATAATCTTTTGTATTTCTTCGGAGTTGGTTGTGACTTGATCTTTTGCATTTCTGATTGTGTTTATTTGGACTGTCTGTCTTTAATCTTTGTCAGTCTAGATAGGGATCTACCAATCTTGTTTATCCTTTCAAAGAACTACCTTTTTTGTTTGTTGATCATTATTTTTTTGTCTTCTATGTCCTGAATTTGGGCTTTTATTTTGATGATTTGATTCTTCTACTGAAGTTAGGGTATGGTGGTCTTACTTTTCGAGCTTCCTTAGGTGATGTTTTTAGGCTAAGTTTTGTTTGTTTGTTTTTTTTGAGTTGGAGTCTCACTCTGTCACCCAGACTGGAGTGCAGTGGCCACTCCCGGCCACCACAGCCTCGACCTGCTGGGCTGCGGCAATCCTTCCACCTCAGCCTTCCAAGTAGCTGGAACTCCAAGTGCATGCTACCACGCCCGGATGATTTTTGATTTATTGTAGAGATGAGGTCTCGCCAAGTTGCCCAGGCAGGTCTCGAACCTGCAGGCTCAGGCAATCCACTCACCTCAGCCTCCCAAAGCACAGGATTACAGGTTGAACCACTGAGCCCGGAGGCTGTTAAGTTTTGATCTCTCCATTTTCTTCATGTGTATTTGTAAAGACATGAATTCCCCCCCTTAGTACTGTTTTCATGGTATCCCAGGGACTTGGTAAGATGTTTCCTCATTTTCATTTGTTTCAAGGAATCTTTTAATTTCTGTTTTGATTCCTATGTTGACCCAGGTGTTGTTTAGCATCATGCTGTTTAATGTCCATGTGTTTTTGGGTTTTGGGGGAACTTTGTTGGTGTTGATATTTATTTTTATTCCACTGTGGTCTGAGAAGTTGCATGGCAGTATTACAAACATATGAAATTTGTTTATGTTTGTTTTGTGACTGAGGATGTGGTTGATCTTAGAGTACATTCCATGTGGTGATGAGTAGAATGTATATTCTGTGGTTGTTGGATGTAGTGTTCTGTAGGTATCAATTAAGTTCATTTGGTCAAGCATCACACTGAGGTTCTGGATTTTCTTTTTCTTTTTTTCTTTTTTCATTTTTCTTTTTGAGTTGGAGTCTCACTCTGTCGCCCAGACTGGAGTGCAGTGGCCACTCCCGGCCACTGCAGCCTCGACCTGCTGGGCTCCGGCAATCCTTCCACCTCAGCCTTTCGAGTAGCCGGAATTACAGGCATGTGCTACCATGCCCAGCTGATTTTTTGATTTATTGTAGAGATGAGGTCTCACTGCCCAGGCTGGATTTTTTTTTTATTTTTTTGTCTTGATGATCTATTCAGGGTTGTTAGTGGTGTATTTAAGTTCCTAGCTATGATAGTGTTAGATTCATTATCTTTTTTTAGTTTACCTAAAAGCTGCTTTATGAAAGTTGGTGCTCCTTTGTTGGGTGCATATATATGTAGGATAGATATTTCTGTTGATGGATTGAACTTTTTATCATTATGTAGTGACCTTCCATATCTTTTTTAAGTTTTGATAGCTTAAAGATATTTTGTCTGATACTAAAATTGCAACTACTGCTTTTTGTGTGTGTGTGTTCCATTCACTTGAAAATTTGTTTTCCATCCAAAATTTGTTTTGTATCCTTTCTGGTGAGATGAGTCTCCTGGAGACTACATATTGTTGCATCATGATATATTATCAAATTTGCCATTCTATGTCTTTTCAGTGGTGCATTTTGTCCATTCACATTCAGGCTAATTATTGAGATGTCAGAGTTTATCTGTGTCATGAGGTTCTTATTGAGTTTGTTGTTGTTATTGCTGTTTGATTGTTTATTTGTTTTTTGTATTTCTTTTGACTTTGGGGTTGATTTATGTGTGTTTTCAGTCTTTCTCCTGCATTCTTGGGAAGGGTGTGGTCATCCTTTTCTTTCTTCCTTTTGTGTTTAATACTTTAAGTGTTTCTTGTAGAGCTAGTCTGGAAGTAGTGTAAACTCTTAGGGATTGAATATATGGGAAGGATTTTAATTCTCCATTGCTAATGAAACTTAGCTTAGCTGGGTAGGTAATTCTTGGTTGAAATTGTTTATCTTTGAGAACTAAGAAGATTGAACTCCAATCTCTCCTAGCCTGAAGTGTTTCAGTAGATAAGTCTGCTGCTATTCTAATTGGTCTTCCCTGGTAGTTAGTCTGACCATTCTTTCTTGCTGCCTTTAGGAATTTTTCTTTTATACCTACTTTGTGTAAGTGAATTACTATGTTTCTAGGAGTTGGTCTTCTCATTTGTTATCTTGCAGTTCTCTGAATCTCTTGTGTTTAAATGGTTACTTCTCTGATGAGATGAGGGAAATTATTTGGATAATTTCATGGAATATTTGTCAAGGGTGGTCTCTATCTATCTGCCTCAGGAATTCCAATTAATCTTAGGTTCAGTCTGTTGATATAATTGCTCATCCCTTGGAGACTTTGTTTTGTCTTTTTAGCTTCTTTTCTATGTTTTTAACAGTTTGGGTTAGTTCCATATTTTGATCCTCAAACTCTGAGATTCTTTCTTCTGCTTGATTAATTCTGCTTTCCATGATTATCTGTTTGCTATTTATTCCATTCACAGTATTCTTTATTACTATTATCTCAGCAACTCCTTCTTTATTTTCTCTTATCTCTCCCCATTTCTATTTATTCTCTCTATTATTATCTTGAAATCTGGGGTTTGTGGTTAGAGACCAGTCATTTTGGGGGCTCTTCATTGTTTGAGTTCTGACATCTGTATTCTCAGTTGTTGGCCTTCTAGGGGTCTGTATGAGACCCATATTCTTCCTTTGGTGTTTCTTATTTGTGTATGTTTTCTTCCCTCTTTTTTTTTTTAACCTCTTCTGTAATGCTTTTGTTCAATGATGGAAGGATAGCTTTTATTTCCATTTGCTCAATCTCCTGGTCTCCATTATGTAGATTCTCTGGGTTTTTTCAATTTTGAAGCTGGACTGGGGGTGGGAGCTATGCTTTTTTCAGATTTGTGATTTAATTGAGGGAGGAGCTGTGATTCAGAAGCTATCTACAGATCCCAGTATCCACTTACAGGTGTATGGGACCCTTGGAACCTACTTCCCACTGCCATACAATCTGTCCATGCAGTGGTGGTATCTGTGTGTCCCCTGAAAGTAAAATGAGATCAGAAAAAGGAAAAGAATGGAAAAAAGAAAGGAGGAAGATGAAAAGAAGGTGGAGAGAGAGAATAGAAGTGGGAGAATGGACAGGCATACCAACTAACAAATAAACAGAGAAACAAAGACAGTAGAAACAAACAAAAAAAACCCCAAGACATACAGATGATCATACAAACAAACATACAAACAAAAATCCCCTGTTGATGTATTTGCCCTCAAAAATACCCATACGCAAACAGAAAATCTAAAAAAATTTAAAATAACAGAAACAAAGTCAGTACAAAACATAAAGAAAAAGAGAAGAAAAAACTCAAAAACTAAAAATAAAATAAAATAAAACTTGCTCTTTTGTCATTTCTGTAACTCCAGGTTCCTTTCAGCAGCCACCACCATGTTAGGGAGTGACTCAGGTCTCAGGTCTCCAGCCCTTCCCCTCCGCTCTCAGTGCAGGATGATAGGGTTGCTCTCAGGGTGGGTCAGATGCCCCATAGACTACTGTGGAAGGTGGATGGATCAGAACTGGATTCACAGCTTGTCTGCTGCTGCTGTCAAGTCTCCCACTCACATCTGACATGTTTTTGTCTGTTCCAGTGTGAGGAAGTTGTGTCTGTCTCTCCAAGTGTGAAAAGGGGATAGCCTCCCAGGTTGGAGGCTAGACAGAGCTGGGCAGGTCAATGCAGTTCTCAGCCCAGTGCTGGGACAGAGAAGATGGCATCAGTTGGTGTCTCCTCATCAATGGCAGGGCTCTGTTCCAGATTTCCACACCCTACCTTCTTCATTGTTCCTGTTACTCATGCCCAATCTACTGCCTCGGGTAATGATGTGGGCCAGGTGCCAGGTGCTGTTCTCTGCTCTTTTCTCAAGAGAGCCTCAAGAATGGCAAACAATCTTGTGTGCTGGGGGCTCTAATCTCAAGCCAGTGATGGGTTGCAGTCACCTCTGGAGGAGAACCCTGGTTGCATGAACCCATGTCTCCCCTCAGACAGACTTTCACTCATCCACCGGCACATACCCATTCATGCAGAGGTTCTTTATGGACACTTGCTTTTGTGGAGACTCACACTTCAACCTGTTCTGTCACCATCTTGCCTCTCTCCCCTGATATTTCTTTTTATTCTACTATTCTACTGTGGTCTGAGAAGGTGCATGGCAGTGTTTCTATCTTATAGAATTTGTTTATGCTTGATTTATGGCAGAGGATGTAAGCGATCTTGGAGTAAGTTCCATGTGGTGATGAGTAGAATGTATATTCCCTGGTTGTTGCATGTCCAGTTCTGTAGGTATCAATTAAGTCCATTTGGTCAGGTTTCAAATTGAGGTTCCAGATCTCTTTGTTGATTTTTCAACTCTATGATCTATTTAAGGTTGTTAGTGGGGTATTTTAGTCCCCAGCTACAATAGTATTAGAGTCGATACTTTTTTTAGTTTACTCAGTAGTTGCTTTATAAATATTGGTGCTCCTGTGCTGGGTGCATATATGTCTAGGATGGATATTTCTTGTTAATTAATTGAACATTTTATCATTATGTGTGTCCTTCTGTATCCTCTTAAATTTTTGATAGCTTACAGGTTGTTTAGTCTGATATTAAGATCGTAACTCCTACTTTCTTTTGTGATCCACTTGCCTGGAGGTTCATTTTCCATTTTCTAACTTTGAGTCTGTGTTTGTCCCTTGTGGTGAGATGAATTTCCTGGATGCAGCAAATAATTGGATCATGGTTTCTTATCCAGTTTGCCATTCTGTATCTTTTCAGTGGCGTATTTAGTCCATTCATGTTCAGGCTGATAGTATATCCTAGTCATGAGGTTCTTATAAATTTTGTTTGTTTGTTTGTTCGCGTTCTTTTAACTTTTGGGTTGATATATGTGTGTGTTTTCAAGTTTGCATTTACAATGTATTCTCTGTTGATTCTGTGTTCTCTTGGGAAGTGCATTGTCATTCTTTTTTTTTTTTTCTTAATACCTTATAAATCATTTCCTGTAGAGCTAGTCTGGAATTTACATAATCCCTTAGGGATTGAATGTCTGGGAAGGATTTTAATTCTCCATCACTGATGAAGCTGAACTTAGATGTATAGGGAATTCTCAGTTGAAATTGTTTTATCTTTGAGGATTTTGAATATTGGACTCCAGTCCCTTCTAACTTATAGTGTTTCTGCTATAGGTCTGCTGCTATTCAAAAAATATTAGCACACTAAATTCAAAATTGCTTTAAAAGGATTAGACACCATTACTAAGTGGGATTTATTACAGGGATGCAAATATGTTTCAACATATGCAAATAAATCAATGTGATTTAATATCACATTTAGAAGATAAAGGATTAAAAAATGCAAAGTCATCTCAGCATCAGAAAGAGCATTCATCAAAGCTCAATATCCATTCATAACAAAAACTCTGAACAAAATAGTTATAGCAGGAACTTACTAAACACAAATAAGGCCATCTATGACAATGAAAATTCAACAATAGCATCATAATCAGTGTGGAAAAACTGAAAGCATTTCTCTAATTCTTGATTTGGATCAAGGTAAGAATGTCACTCTCACCACTTCTGTTAAACATAGTAGAAGTCCTAGACAGAGCAAATATAAAAGAAAAAAGAAATAACAGTCATCCTGATGGTAATGAAAGAAGTAAAATTATCCTTCTTTTCAGATAGGATAACTATATACATAGAAAACCCTAAAGATGCCACCAAAAAAACCTGTTAGAACATATAAAGAAATTTGGTAAAGTTGCACAATACAAATCAATATTTTAAAATATTAATGGAGTTTCTGTACATTAATCACAAACTATTAAAAAAGAAAATTAAGAAAGCAATCCCATTTACGATATCAACAAAGTTGAATTAATAGAAACAAAATCAAAAAGTAAAATATTTGCAACCTGAAAATTATTTAAAAATTAGTAAAGGAAATAAAAGGAAATATAGATAAATGGAAGGACATCTTATATTCATTGATTGAAATAATTTATACTGTTAAAATATCTATACTGCTCAAAGTGATTTATAGAGTCAGTACAATCCCAATGATATTCTATTACAAACCTATGGTAATCAAAATCATAGGGTACTGGCATACAAACAAACATATTGACCAATGGAACAGAATAGAGTTCAGAAATATTTTGATTTATCTACATTTTACTGGTCTTTGACAAGATTGCCAAGAACACACAATGGAGGAAAGGATACTTTCTTCAGTAGTGTTAGAAAAACTGAATATCCTCATGCAGAAAAAAGTATCTCATACTTCATACAAAAATGAAGTAAAATGAATAAAAGTCTGAAATGTAAGAATAAAACTGTAAAACTATCAGAAGGAAAAATAGGAGAAAAATTTGAGTATTTTTCTGGGATGATAGTTATATGGATATGACACCAAAAGCATGGGCAACAAGAGTAAGAATAGAAACTAGGGTTGCAACAAATTTGTTGCCTAAGCCAATGTACAGAAAAGTGTTTTGTAGGTGTTCTTCCAGGATTTTTATAGTTCAAGGTCTAACATTTAAGTGTTTCATCCATCTTGAGTTAATTTGTGTATTTGGTGAGAGGAAGTCATCCAGCTTCATTTTTCTGCACTTGGTTAGTTAGTTTCCCCATCACAATTTATTGAATAGGGTGTCTTTTCCCAATGTTTTATTTTTGTTGATTTTGCTGAATATCAGTTACTTGTAGATGAGTGGTCTTATTTGTAAGTTCTCTATTCTGTTCCATTCATCTATTTTTATACCAGTACTGTGCTGTTTTGGTTATCATAGCCTAATAAGAAAATTTTAAGTCTGGTAATGTGATGCATCCTCCTTTGTTCTTTTTGCCTAGGATTAACTTGGTTATTTGGGCTCTTTTTTTCTCCTATATAAATTTAAGAATTGCTTTTTCTAGATCTGTGAAAAATGATGCTTTTATTTTAATAGGGATTGCATTGAATCTGTACATTGTTCTGGGCAGTATGGGCATTTTAATGATTTTGATTCATCAATCCATGAGGATGGAATTTTTTTTGCTGTTGATTTTTTTGTTTTTTTGAGTCTCCCTCTGTTGCCTAGGCTGGAGTGCAGTGGCACACTCACGGCCACCCCAGAGTCAACCTGCTGGGCTCTGACTATCCTTCCACCTCAGCCTTCCAAGTAGCCAGAACTACAGGTGTGTGCTACTATGCCCAGCTAATTTTTTTTATTTATTGTAGTAATGAGGTCTCACCAAGTTTCCTGGGCTGATCTTGAAACCACAGGTTCAGGCAACCCACTTACCTCAGCCTTCCAAAGTGTGGGGTTACAGGCTGAGCCACTGAGCCCAACCAGAATTTTTTTTTTTTTTTTTTGGTCATCTTATGTTTCTTTCAGTGGTATTTGTAGTTCTTGTAGATATCTTTCACCTCCTTTTAGACATATTCCCAGGTATATTTCTTTTTTTTTTTTTTTTTAAGAGGAAACTTTTAAAAAATTTATTTATTTTAAAGATGCAGGGTACAATTTAGGGTTTAGTATACAAATGTTCATTATGCAAGTACTCTTGTTGATGACGTGCGCCTCCTTCCTCTCCTGGCAGTTTCTTTTGTGGTTCTTGTAAACGAGATTGTGTTCTTGATTTGATTTTCAGCTTGAACATTGTTGGTATACAGAAATGCTACCAACTTTTGAATGTTGGTTTTGTATCTCAAGATTTTACTGAAATTGCTAATCATGTCTGAAAGTCTTTTGGTGGAAATTTTAGGGTTTTCTAGATAAAGAATCATATCATCTGCAGAGAGAGGCAATTTGACTTCTTCTTTACCTATTTTCTTTTCTTGGGAAATGTTATAATATACAATATCTTGCAGGAGTTCTCTTAATTTCTTATATCTGCATGTTGACCTTTCTAGCAAGATTGAAGAAGTTTTATTGAATTATGTCCTCAAAAACTTTCCAGGTTGGTTCCATTCTCTTTTAGCAATGCTAATCAGCTCTAGGTTTTGTCTCTTTATAAAATCCCATATTTCTTAAAGACTTTGCTCATTTTACACATTTCCTTTTTCTTTATTTTTGTCAGACTGGGTTGATTCAAAAGATCAGTCTTTAAGCTCTGCAATTCTTTTTTCTGCTTGGTCTAGTTTGTTGTTAAGGCTTGAAACTGTATTTTGAAATCCCTGAAATGAATTCTTCAATTCCAGAAATTCATTTTGGTTCCCTCCTAGTATGACCATGTCCTCTTTCAATTCTTGGATCATTTTTGTGGCTTTTTACAGTTGGACTTCCACTTTCTCTTTTACCTCATTGAGTTTCTTCGTCATCCATATTCTGAATTGTATATCTGTCATTTTGGACATTTTATTCTGGTTAGGATCCATTGCTGGGGAGCTGGCGTGATCCTTTGGAAGTGATGAAACACTCTGGCTATTTATCTTGCTAGAGTCCTTGTACTATTTCTATCTCATCTGAGGTAGCTGGTATTCTTTTTTTTAATTTGCTACTATTTGGATGGGGCTCTTTGCATTTTTTCCTTCTTTTTTCCCTTGTGGTTATGTCTGGTGTATGTTGTATATGGTCAATTGGCTTTGTTTCTCTGTGCTTTCAGAGGGTCACAGCTCTGTATGAATTCCTTGGTTCCAGAGTGATGCCTGTAATGACTTTCTCTGACATTGCTTGTTTTAAGGAGGAACATATCTTTATGTTTGTGGTGTATCTCAGGCTGCAGTTTAATAGACAGTGCTTACCAGAAAGAACTGACAGTCAGGACACCCCAGAAGCTAAGAGCCAACTGGAAAGAGTAGATGGGAGTGCTTTCTTGTTCCCCTCATCCCCCCAACAACCTGCTAACTGCTAAACAACCCCTCTGCCCCTAGGACCCAGGACTGCACTATCTGTAGCAGTTGGAGCTCTTCCCAGGAACGGAAAACAAGGAGGCCAGCTGCATAGCATGCTACATCCTACCTCATGCCCAGACCAGGAAGTGGGTCCCATATTGGTTGCCCACCCACAGTGACATTGCCTTGCCTGGTGATCATCTGCCTGTGATCCACTATACCACCAGATCACCTGCAGACTCCCCCATAATCTGCCCTGCCTCTGACTAGCACAAGTCTAGCAGGTCTCTGGGTTATAATGGGCCTCTTGGGGATATAACTTCAACCTGTACCACCCTGAAGAGAGGGGGAATGCAGCCTGCTGAAGCCCCTCTTGGGACAAAAGGAATGTGGGTGGCACCAGTTGAAGGAGGCAGCACCAAAGCCCAAAAACATACTTGAAGAGGGGACCATCTCTTGCCCCCCACCCCTTTCCCCAGTGCACAGTTGCAAACCCAGGGCAGCTTTTCCTGTTGGAACCCAGAAGCTTTGGGAAAGGAAACCAGTTCCATCCTTTTCAGGGGTTCTACCCCCTCCAAACAGACAAGAGCACACAGGCGGAAGGCACTTATGTCTTATCTGCCCCCAATACTGAGGGCCAGCTCATGAAGACTGAAGAGCCTATCAGCCAGCTCTTCTCTTAAGAGTTGAACTTTATGTAAACATGTAAGAGGCAAGACAGGTTATTCAAGTTATTAAATTGAGACTATTCTTGTAGCTAAACATGAATAGGGAATTTTCACTCTGCAGGACAGCAAATATACTGTTAGATCTTACTGAAAATTCATTCAGGAGCAGAAAGAACCATATGGACAGTAGGTGAGAAGGGTAGGAACCCAAGATTTTCTGATTGAACTCAGCAAATCCTAGTTGTTCAGTGTACTAATAACATAGGTCTTAGTCTTTCCTTCACAGCTGGAATTTAGAATATGAAATTGTATGTTTAGTGGAGATTATAATAACTAATTATAGGAGGCAAATGCATAATAAAATAGTATTTGTGCTGAAGAGTATGAGCTTATAACATATAACATTTATTCAAATATGTTTACCCTGTCATCTGGTAGTTTAATAAGCCCCTTTCCTTAATATCTTGCATTACAAAAGTTGCCAGTTAATGTTTGACTTTGGAATAGACCTAATCCTAGTTCATTTTAATATGTGACTTTGAATTTCAAATAATCCTTCTAGTTTAAATACCAAGCAGACTCAAGAAAGCTGAGTTCATTTTAAGACCTGAACATGGATTCTTATTTTATTTGTAGAAAAATTTTAATAACCTCAGAGATTTCAGACTAAATACCATAAAAATGAAAAAGAATTTTATTAATATATTTCTAACTCAGTAATGCCCCAGTAATATTTATAAGAAAAGCAAAGGAACTTCCATTGGAGGTCTGGAAAATCGCATATGAAAAGTCTCATTTACATAGAGCTACAATCATTTTGGTTTTCTGAAGCTACATAGCACATACCTGGTCTTCAAACTTTGATATGCAGCATTGCCTGTGGTCTCAAGCACGTCATTTTCAATCTGAGAAGCACTATTCAGCTACTAAAAAATCATACATTGTCCCACCAGGTTCTTTAGAGCTGCCACCACCTCCTTGTTCCTCAGGCTGTAGATGAGAGGGTTTAGCATGGGAGTGAGGATGTTGCTGAACACAGAGAGAGCCTGATCCTGCTCTGGACTATGAGAAGAAGTGGAAGTCATGTAGATGAATATGTTTGGGCCAAAGAAGAGACTCACCACTGTTAGGTGGGAAGAACAGGTAGCCAGGACTTTTTTCCAGCCCTTGACAGAGTTCATATGGAAGACAGTGAAGAATATGAGAGTGTAGGATGCTGTGATGAGACTAAAGGGCAAAACAAGCAGCACAATGCTTGTCACCACCACTACTAACTGATACACTGAAGTATCTTCACAGGCGAGCTTAATGAGGACTGGAACCTCACAGAAGAAGTGGTGTATCTCCCTTGACCCACAGATACTAAAATGCATTGGGTAAACTGTATGGATAAATGAACTTACAGAGCCTCCAATCCAACACCCAGCAACTGTGTACAGACAGAACCTTGGGCTCATGATCGTGGGATAACACAGTGGGTTGCAGACAGCCACATAGTGATCATAAGCCATAAGGGTCAAGATGAAGCACTCTGACATTCCCAACATCAAGAAGAAGAAACTCTGGATTCCACAGCCAATCCACGATATGGTCTTTTCCCCTGTGAAAAAGCTAAAAGCCATCTTTGGGACAATGGTGGAGGTTAATGTCAAGTCAATGAGGGAGAGTTGACTGAGGAGAATGTACATGGGTGTATGGAGATGAGAATTCCCCCAAATCAAGAGAATCAGAAGTATATTTCCAAGGAAGGCAAGGATGTAGGCAAAGACGATCATGGCGTTGAGGATAACCGAATGCTGAAACTCAGGAAAGAGTCCCACCAGTATCCCACCAGTATGAAGTCAGTTACGGAGGACTTTTTCCCACCTACCATGCCTGCCAGAGTCCTATTCCTGCTGGGTGTGAGATTTCCTGAAGGAGAGACGGAGTAGGTGAAAGAAAGAACTTACGACGAAATAATATACTTGGACACCTGCTTGCAGGCCAGATGCCTGCAGGAGAGATGACATTTACTGTTAGTTAACAGAAAGCTTTTATACCGTTCGTAAAGGGGCAAGACAAAGAAAATTCCTTCACGTACATTAGTTTTTAAAAGTTACCACCATCTAGTGGTCTTAGAAGCAATAAACAAGCCAAGAACACTATCTACTTTCAGTCAATGAGTCTTATTCATAAAGCCAGAAATGATAGTTTTAGCCCAAAGTCCCAAATTACAGTCCTTGAAATGTCTCAAGAAGGTTTCCAAGTGCACATTTCTCCATGTATCAGGAGTTTTCTCTCTGGAGCTTCTATGACCTTCAAAGCTTTGTAATCGCCTTTCTTGTCCAGGTATCTTCGTTACTTTTCTCTTATCCTGCAGTGTATATTTCTAAAGAAAACCCCAAAGAAGCTTTTAGTGATGTTTCCCAGGCCCCCAAGGTTGCTCTCTGTATTTAGTTAATTTATCATAAAAGTATCCAATTAGTATAATATGAATTCAGTGAAAACCCACTCTATATGTGTTAACTAAAAATTTTAACTATTGAATTAAGTAAAAACCTTAACGATTAATCTTCATCCTAAATCTATGAAAACAGTGTTATAAATCACCTACATAACTCCCAGATAAGTATTAGAACTTATAATGAATTCATAATGAACTTACTATAAACTTGTGCTTCTAAAAATCCTTATGTCTAAACACTAAACTACATAATTCTAAATCAAATGAGTGAATATACTTATATCATTTTTACTCAAGCAATATTTAGTAACTTATAGCCAAGTGAAAGAAAGCATTCTGGATGTGCTTCAGAGTTCAGCCATTGCATATGTTAGAAAAGGCCAAATGGCATAGTGGGAAATGGAAAAATGAACCATAACATTCCTAGGTTAGCTGTGAGTACTTCCCATAAACATGCCATTTTCTTCTTCCACGACTGCACAGAATTCTTTGGCCATACCAACAGCAAAGACAGAAGACAAAAGGACTTCAGCTGCCGGAACTTGCTTTGCGGCCTGGGGTCCTCAGCGCACCTGGACTTTGTCAATCAGGCTGGCCTCCAAGGCTGGCTCCCAACACATGCCTCTATAAGAAATCCAACAGGAGTGGGTAATGAATAAAATGAATTAGAACCACTGACATTTGGTACCTGTGGGTCAAAAATTTTATAACTTTCTTTCCAATTCTAGGTCTTCAGATAATGTCTACCATCATCTGATCAGAGACATTTTACCATAATTTGTTGAACAATTGCCTAAACTTTAGTTAATAGAGGATATTGAAAAGAATAATAAACTTCAGTGCCTCTTATCTTCCACTGAGTTGACTTTCTTCTTTTTTTTTTATTGGATAATTTTTTAAAAATAAGTTAAACTGTATGGAATTAAATGCAAACAAAATGTTAATTAAACAAGTAATTTAATTAAATTAACTAAAATACCAATTTAATAAAGCAGTGTATAGTTCTAAATCTTAAACACAATACTCATTTAATTTCTAAACCATTCTGTGAGGTATTTATCTTTGTGGAATCTGAAGTTTTATGTAACTTTCCCAATGTCACACAGAAGTTTCAGAGGTTAGAAGTTTCAGAGCTTAGACATGGTCCCAAGTGATTTGGATCCAGAACCATTGACCTTGAACATCATTTTTCATCCAGCTTTTCAGCTTCTTCTCAGAACACCTTGAACCTTGTAAAAACTGTGGACCCACTTTTTAGAAATAGGCACCTGGCCAGGCTTGGTGTCTTAGCCCGTAATCCTAGCACTTTGGGAGACCGAGGCAAGTGGATTATCTGAGCCCGCAGGTTTGAGACCTGCTGGGGCAAGTTGGTGAGACCTTGTCTCTGCAATAAATAAAAAATTAGGTGCGTCGACGTCGGCCCGCCCGCCAGGCTGCTTCCACGGGCCGTGCTCGCTCTCTCGGGCTCCGGGGGCCGGCGCCTCTCACGCTCCGCTGGCTTTTGGGCCTTGGGTCTCCGCCTGTCTCCCCGCGGGCCGTGGCGACATGAGCAACAAAGAAGGATCAGGAGGGTTCAGGAAAAGGAAGCATGACAATTTCCCACATAACCAGAGAAGAGAAGGGAAGGATGTTAATTCGTCTTCACCCGTGATGCTCGCCTTCAAACTATTTCAACAGGAACTTGATGCAAGACATGACAAATATGAGAGACTTGTGAAACTTAGTCGGGATATAACTGTTGAAAGTAAAAGGACAATTTTTCTTCTCCATAGGATTACGAGTGCTCCTGATATGGAAGAAATATTGACTGAATCAGAAATTAAATTGGATGGTGTCAGACAAAAAATATTACAGGTAGCACAAGAGCTGTCAGGGGAAGACATGCATCAGTTCCACCGAGCCATTACTACAGGACTGCAGGAATATGTGGAAGCTGTCTCTTTTCAACACTTCATCAAAACACGATCATTAATCAGCATGGATGAAATTAATAAGCAGTTGATATTTACAACAGAAGATAGTGGGAAAGAAAATAAGACCCCTTCCTCTGATGCACAGGATAAGCAATTTGGTACTTGGAGACTGAAAGTCACACCTGTTGATTATCTTCTGGGAGTGGCTGATTTAACTGGAGAGTTGATGCGGATGTGTATTAACAGTGTGGGGAATGGGGATATCGACACCCCCTTTGAAGTGAGCCAGTTTTTACGTCAGGTTTATGATGGGTTTTCATTCATTGGCAACACCGGACCGTACGAGGTTTCTAAGAAGTTGTATACCTTGAAACAAAGACTGGCCAAAGTGGAGAATGCTTGCTATGCCTTGAAAGTCAGAGGTTCAGAAATTCCAAAACATATGCTAGCAGATGTATTTTCAGTTAAAACAGAGATGATTGATCAAGAAGAAGGCATTTCTTAGAATCACATTACTGTTGTTATTCTCTTGGGAACTCCCAAGAAAGACCAATTTTTAAGACTGTTATCTAGTATTTCATTTGACTTTATTGTGGCTTTTACATAGAAACATTTTTAGTTGTACTTGTTTTAAATTGTATACAAGCTGTACATAAAATTACCCAAACGAGTCATTTCTTATACCTTAGTCATGAAAGTTTGTGTACAAATGTTTGCATATATGCCTGTTTGCATTTTTGCTGGTTAACCTTCTTCATTTATCTTTGCAATGTGAACATGCTTTAGAGTGCACTTTCTGCCATGCCTATTTTAATTTACTTTGTATGAATTTTGGAATGGTAATTTTTAGTGGAAGCCATTTATAATTTAAGTTGGCGATTTATTGTATATAGAAAAGACTTTTTAGTTAAACTTCTTTTTTAGTTTAAATGTCTTGTTAATATTGTGCCAAGCCTTCCAAATAGGCTTATTCCATGGAAGAAGAGTTAAAAATTAAACAGCTACCAATATGCTTTAATTTAAGTACAAGTTCATGAAGTATTATAGTGAAAATTTATATTCTTAATTTGGCTAATTTTAGGCCATTTAAAATTTATATGAAACAGCGTTCTAGAAAAATTGACATATTCACATTTTACTTTCTTCATTTTTTGTCCTTTATCACAGAAGATCAGAGAGAGAATTGGAGCTAACATTATAATATTTTCACTGGTTAAGTTGAATTGGTTTATATACTTACACATACAACTGAAAAGCTTTTAGTAGTGATTATTTAGCAGCTTTTTTGTTGTCATTATATTAGGCATGTTTGGAGGCTTCCCCGTTCTAATATTTATTACAAATTACATTTATATAATTGTAATGAAGTTTTGAAATACTAAGTTAATCCAAACCTTTATAGTTATCCTATGGTGTTAATTGAAAAATTACATAAAAGTTGCCAAAGAAAATGCATCATGTACAATTCAGCAATAAGACAATTGTCAACACAGTTGAGGATAACAATGGTGGTCTCTAGTAATATTTAAAATCAGAATTTACCTACTGAAGTTCTAGATTATTACTTATGAGATGAAACTGACTTGAGCATGACACTATTGGCTAACAAGCAGACATTTCTAAATGATTTTGTGAATTTTGAGAATCTAGGTACTGGATTTTATTTTTTAAAGATTAGCTCTGTTTGTAAGGGCTGGTTCTTTGAAAATGTAATATTCAAAAAAAAGATCAC
>NW_007250698.1:0-568 GCF_000164805.1 Carlito syrichta
CTATCACAGAAGATAAATGAAGGTCAATCACTGGGCATCTATCACAAAAGGTACATGAAGATAGATGAGGATACAAATAGGGGTACCCATCACAGACCAAGTCAATTCACTAGGACAATCATAAGAGAGGATGGGTAGTCACTGAGGAACCCATAACAGAGAAGAGCTAGTCACTGAAACACCCATCAGTGTTTCACACACCGGTCAGTGTGACATGCATTGTAGAGAAAATCTATTCACTGGAGAATCCATGATAGAAGAGGGCTAGTCACAGGAGCACTCATTAAGGTGAAGGGATAGTCACCGGGGTACGAATCACAAAGGAGGGCCAGTCACTGGGACAACAATCCCCAAGAAGTCCCAGTCACTATGGCACCCATGAAAAAGGAGTATCAGTCATCCAGGCACCCATAATAAAGGAGCAACAATAACTGTGGCACCCATCTCAGAAGAACGCTAGCTACTGGGACACCTATCATGGAGGCGAGCCAGTCACTGGTACAAATATCCGAGAAAATAATAAAAAACTGGGCATCCATCACAGAGAAGGACTAGTCAGTAGGTCAAC
>NW_007250698.1:1808-2636 GCF_000164805.1 Carlito syrichta
TCAAGTAACTTAGGCCCCATACCAAAGGAGGTCCAGTGACTGAGGCATTCATCATCACAGATTTGGGCAAGTTACTGGGGCAACCATTTAAGAAAAGGGCAGTCACTGGAGCACTGATCACAGAAAGATTAATCACTGGGCCACCCATCAGAATGACAGGTCAGTCACAGTGGCACTCAATAGGGGATGGGCTAGTCACTGGGGTACTGATCACAGAGCAGGGAAAATCACGAGAAACACAAGCGAGAAATCCCAGTCACAGGGGCACACATCACAGAGGAGGGTTAGTCACTGGGACACCTAACACAGAGGAGAGCAAATCACCAAAGTACCCAACACTAAAGAAGGCCAGTACCTAGGGAAGCCATTGCAGGGGAGGCTCAGTCACTGGGCCACCCATCACAGAATAAGGTTAGTCACTGGGGCACTCATCAGAAAGAAGTGCTACTCATTGAGGCCTCCATTATAGAAGAATACCAGTCACCATAATGAATGAGAGCCTGTCACTGCAGCACCCATTATGGAGGAGGGCAAGTAGGGCATCCATCACAGAGGAGAGATAATGACTGAGCCAACCATTATAAACTAAGGACAATCACTGAAGTAATGATATAAATTAGATCCATTCACTGGAGAATCAATCACAGAGAAAAGCCAGTCCCTGATTCATCCATCACAGAGGAGGTCACTGGAGAACCTGTTTTGGAGGAGAGCCAGTCACTGGTCACCCCATCACAGAGTAAAGGTAGTCACTGAGGCACAAGTTATGGAGGAGGGCTAGTCACTATGACAACTATCAAAGATGAGGACCAGTCATTGAGCACCATT
>NW_007250698.1:3211-4632 GCF_000164805.1 Carlito syrichta
GAGGGGGGCTAGTCACTAAGGCATTAATTATGCATGGCATCCAGTCACCAGGGCAGTGATTATAGAGGAGGATCAGCCACTGAGACATCCATCACAGAGGAAGTGCAATCATTTGGGAATGCATCAGAGACCACTGGCAGTCAATCAGAAACATATTATAGGAAAAAAGTCAGTGACTGGAGCACCACTTGACAGAATAAGTCTACTCACTGGGGCACTTATCAGAGAAAGGAGCCCAGTTCCTGGGATAATCATCACAGAGGAGAATCAGTCACTGGAGTATCCATCACAGAGGAGAGTCATTCACTAGGGCACCACTAACAAAGGAGAATCAGACACTGAGGCCCACATCACAGACAAGGGCCATTCACGGAGAAAGCAATCATAGAAGACAACCAATTATTGAAGTATTCGCTAGGAGGCCTCAGTCTTTGTGATCTGATCACAGAGAAGGGTCAGTAAATGGGGTAGCCATAGCAGAGGAGACAAAGTCAGCAAGATACCCATCACAAAGGATGGCTAGTCAGTAGTGTACCTATCATAGAAGAAGCTCAGTAACTTAGGCACATATCTCATAGGCTGACCAGTCACTGAGGCACCCATTAAGAGGAAGTTCAGTGACTTGGGCACCCATCACCAAGAAGAGCTAGTAACTGAGGCACCAACTCAGAGGAGGTTCAGACACTGGGGCACCCATTTGAAGGGGGGGAAATCACTGGTGCACGAATTACAAAGCAGGGCCACTCACTGGGATACCAAACACAGAAGAGGTCCTGTAACTGGGGCACCCACTACAGAGAAGGACCAATCACTGGGACATCCAACGATCAGTAAGCCCAGTCACTGGGGCACTCATCATAAAAGAGGACCAGTCTCTGAGCTAACCATCAAAGTGTAGGACTAGCCATTGAGGAACTCAACGCAGAGGATGTCCAGTAACTGGGAAACCCACTTATGGAGAAGGGCCATACACTGGGGCACTCTTCAAAGAGGAGGGACGGCTACTAGGGTGCCAATAACAGAATAAGGCAATTTTCTGGGCAACCCATTTGGGAGGAGGATCAGCCATTGAGTCACCTATCACAGAGACAGGTTAGTCACAGGTATTCCCATTATGGATGAAACTCAGTGTCTGAGATTCTATCACAGAGGAAGACTTTTCTCTGGGGTTACCATTATGAAGGACAGTCACAGCAGGAGGCTAATAAAAGATGGACCTATCACAGAAAAAAGCAATTCTCTGTCACATCCATTACAGATGAGAAACAGTTATGAGGTAGCAATCGTAAAGGAGAGCAAGTTAATGTTTTACCCATCACACAGGAGGTCATTCACTGGCACATCAAGAACAAAGGAGGTATATTCGGTGGGGTACCCAATACAGAGGAGGTCAGTCACTGAGCTACCCATCACAGATAAGG
>NW_007250699.1:0-897 GCF_000164805.1 Carlito syrichta
AGGTAGGTAGCTAGCTAGTTAAGTCAGCTAGATGGCTACCAGGCTAGCTAGTGATGTCAGCGAGTTAAGTCTGCTGGCTAGACAACTGGCTAACTGATTAAGTCAGCTAGTTTAGACAGCTCTCTAGCCAGCTGGCTATGTAGGTAGCTAGGTAGACAAGTCAGCTTGTTAGCCAGTAGGATAGTTGTTCAAGTCAGCCAGTTAAGTCAGCTGGCTAGCCTGCTGTCTAAGTAGAGAGCTAGCAAGTTAAGTGAGGTGACTAGCCAGCTTGCTAACTTAAGTCAGCAAGAAAGTCAGCTAGCAAGCCTGCTGTCTAGATAGGTAGCCAGCTAGTTAAGTCAGCTGTCTATCCAGCTGATTAGCTGGTTAAATCAGCTAGATAAGTCTGCTGGCATCCATTTGGTTAGCAAGTTAAGTCAACTAGTTAAGTCATGTTGCAAACAACTGGCTAGCTAGTTATTTCAGCTAGTTAAGTCAGCTGGCCAGCTAGAAAGCTAGCTATATTCGTCAGCTAGATATGGTAGTTAGGTAAATAGTGAAGTCAGCTTCTTAAGTCAGTTGGCTAGCTAGGTAGATAGCTAGATAGATAGCTAGTTAAGCCAACTAGATAAGCCAGCTGGCTAGCTAGGTAGCTAGCTGACGAAGTCCGCTGTTTAAGTCAGTTTGCTAGTTAGTTAAGTCAGCGAGTTCATCAGTTGGCTAACCAGCTGCCGAGCTGGGTACCTACCTAGTTAACTCAGCTGGCTAGCCTGTTATATAGCGAGTTAATTTACCTATTTAAGTCCGCTCACTAGCCAGCTTGTTACCTGGGTACCTAGGTAGTTAATTCTGCTGGCAAGCCAGTGGGATACATTGATATCTAGCTAGTTAAGTCAGCTGGCTATCCAGCTCTTTAGT
>NW_007250699.1:2066-2731 GCF_000164805.1 Carlito syrichta
ATCTAGGTAGCTAGGCAATTAAGTCAGCTGGCTAGCCAGCTGGCCAGTTAGTAAAGTCAGCTAGTTTAGTCAGCTGGCTAACCATCTGGCTAGCTAGTTAAGCCAGCTGGTGAAGTCAGTTGTCTAGCCAGCTGGCTAACTAGAAAAAGCTGGTTATGGAAGATGGGTAGCCAGCTGGCTCACTAGTTATTTCATGTAGTGAAGTCAGCTGACTTGCTAAGTAGCTAGGCAATTACATCAGCTGGCTATCCAGCTGGCTAGCTAGTTAAGTCAGATAGTTCTGACAGCTGGATAACAAGCTGCCAGCTAGGTAGCTAGTTAGTTATGTTAGCTGTCTAGACAGCTGGCTAGCAAGTTCAGTCACCTAGGCAAATCAATGGAAAAGCAGCTGGCTAGCTAGGTGACTTGCTAGTTAAGTCACCTGGCTAGACAGCTGGCTAGCTAGATGTCACCTAGTTAATTCAACTGGATAGCCAGCTGGATAGCTACATATAATGCTAGTTAATTCATCTGGTTAGAAAGCAGGCCAGCTAGTTAAGACAGCTAGTTAAGTCAGCTGGCTAGCAAGGTTGCTGACTAGGTTGTGACCTAATTCAGTCTGTTAGCTAGCCAGCTGGCTAGCTAATTATGTCACCTAGTTAAGTCAGCTGGCTATCCAGGTGATT
>NW_007250699.1:2901-6970 GCF_000164805.1 Carlito syrichta
GGGCTAGCTAGCTAGATAGCTAGCTATGTAGCTAGCTAGTTATTTCAGGTAGTAAAGTCAGCTGGATAGCTGGGTACCTAGCTAGTTATATCAGATAGTTAAGTCAGCAGCTAGCTAGTAAAGTCAGCTAGTTAAGTCAGCTGGCTATCCAGCTGCATTGATGTGTTGCTAGCTTGTTGATTCAGATGGCTCGCCAGTTGGCTAGCTAGTGAAGTCACCTAATTATGTCAGCTAGCTATTCAGCTGCTTAGCTACTTAGCTAGGTAGTTCTGTCAGGTGTCAAGCCTGCAGGATAAATAGGTAGCTAGCTATTTTAGTCAGTTGTGTAGCACCTGGGTAGCTAGTGTGGTCAGGTAGTTAAGTCAGTTAGCTTTCTAGTTATGTCAGCTAGTTGAGTCAGCTGGCTAACCAGCTTGCTAGCTGGTTAAGTCAACTAGTTAATTCAATTGGCTCATCAATTGGCTAGCTACACAGCTCGCTAGTTCCATCAGCAGCCTAACCAGCTGGATAGCTTGTTAAGTCAGGCAGTTATGTCAGCTGGCTAGCCACAAGGCTAGATAGGTAGATAGGTATTTAAGTCAGTTGGCTAGCCGGCTGGCTAGCTAGTTAAATCAGTGAGTTAAGTGAGCTGGCTAGCCGGATGGCTAGCTAGTTAATTCAGTGAGTTAAGTGAGTTGGCTAGCTGACTGGCTAACTAGTTGTTTAGCTAGTAAAGCCAGCAGGCTAGCCGGATATCTATATAGTTAACTCAACTAGTTAAGTCAGCTTGCTATCCAACAGGCTACCTAGGTGCCTGGTAAGTTAAGCTGGCTGGTTAGCAGGCTGGTCAGGTACGTGGCACACTACATAAGCCAACTGACTTGCGGGCTGACTAGCAGAGTGACTGGCTAGTGAAGCCACCTGGCTATCTGACCGTCTACCTAGCCGGATGGCTATTTAAGCTGGCTGGGTAGCCAGCTGGTCAGACCATTAGTTCACTAGCCAGCTGCCTATCTGGCTAGCCAGCCAGGTATCTAGCTAGCTAAACCAGATGGCTACCCGTGTAGACAACCAGTTAACTGGCAAGTTAAGTCAGCTTGATGGCCCGCTATCCTGCCTAGTTGCTAGTCAGTTAGTTAAGTCAACTCACTAGCCAGCTAGTTTGTTAAGTCAGCTAACAAGCCAGTTAATCATTCAGCTATCTAGTGAAGTGAGCTAGCTATTCAGCTTGCTAGTCATGAGCTATTTAAGTCAGCTAGCTAGTCAGCTAGCTCGTAGCTATATAATTAAGTGAGTTAGCCATCTACCTAGCCAGATAGCTAGCTAGTTAAGTCAGCAAGCTAGAGAGTTAGATAGCTTGTTTGCTAGATAGTTCTGTCAGCTACTAATCAGCTAGCTTGTCCGTTAATGAGTTAAATCAGCTAGCAAATCAGCTGGTTACTTAGCTAACTAGTCGGCTGGCAACTCAGCTATCTGGTCAGATAACTAGTGGGCTCTATCTGTTTCCATAAGTTTTAGCTAATTAGTTGGTTTGCTCTCCTGCAAACTGTTCAGTAAACTAGTCAGCTCGCTTGCCAGCCAACAGGTTAATTAAATTGTCAGCTTGCTCACAGGCCAACAGGTCAGTTAACTTGTAGGCTTGCTTGTCAGCTGATTAGTTGTCAGCTCACTGGTCTGCTCGCAAGCTGGCCAACTAGTTAAGGCAGCTCACATGCTGGGTCACTCGCTGGACGACTAGTTAAGTCAGCTCACCAACTGGTTCATTCACTGGCTGACTAGTTAACCCTTCTGACCATTTGGCTTGCTCAATAGCCAACTAGTCAGCTGACCAGTCAGCTCACTCACTGGCTGACTAGTTAAATCAGCTGACCAGTCAGCTCACTCGCTGTCCGAATAGTTAAGTCAGCTGGCCAGTCGGCTCACTCGCTGGCCAACTAGTTACATCAGCTCACCTGTGGGTTCACTCCCCTGACTACTAGTTAATTAAGCCTTCCAGTCGACCGACTAGCTGGCCAACTATTTAAGTCAGCTAACCTATCTGCCGACTATTTGGCCAACTTGTCAGCTGATACGTTAGGTCAGATAACTTGGGGGCCTACTAGTTAGGTCAGCTACCTAGTGGCCAAACTAGTCAGCCAACTTGTTAGGTCAGCAAACGAGCCAGGCAAATAGTTAACCGAGCTAACTTGTGGACAAACTCATTGGTCAACTAATTAAATCAGCTAACTAGTTGGCCAACTATTTGGCAGAGTTGTTAAGCCAGCTAACAAGTCGGCAAAGCAGTCAGCCAACGTGCTAAACCAGATAAGTAGTCAGCCGAATTGTCACACAAGATGTCACCTAGCTAACTTGTTACCCAACTAATAAAGAAAATAGTTAACTCGTTTACAAAGCAGTTAATACGTTCAGCTAACCACTTAACCAATTCATTATGTCAACTAGCTATCTCATTAGCCAACTAGTTAAGTCAGCAAGCAAAGTCAGCTAGCTAATTAGCTAGCTAGCTAAGTCAGCTAGCTAAGACAGATAACTCACTAGCTAGCTAACTATTTAACTAAGCTACTTAAGTCTGCTACCTATTTATATAACTAGTTAACTCAGTTAGCAATTCAGTCAGCTAAATCTTTAGCTAATTGATTTGGGTAGTAAACTCAGCTAGCCAACTATTTAAGTCAGCCAATTATGTCAGATAGCTAAGTAGTTAAGACAGCTAGCTATGTCAGCTAGTAAAGTTAGTGTTCTAATTTAGTCAGCTGGTTAAGACAGCTAGCTAGGTAGTTAGCTAACACATTAAGTCAGCAGGTTGAGTCAGGTAGTTAGCTAGTTATCTAACGTGTTAAGTTAGCTGGTTGAATCAGCAGGCTAGCTAGTTAGCAAATGACTGAGTCAGCTGTTAGCTAACCAGTTAAGTCATCTGGATTAGTTAGCTAGCTAGCTTGTTAGCTAACGAGTTAAGTCAGCTGGTTGAGTCAGCTAGCTAGCTCATTAGTTAATGAGTTCAGTCAGATGATTGTCAGCTAGCTAGCATGTTAGATAATGAGTAAGCACACTATGTAGCCATCTGGTTAAGTCAGCTAGCTAGCTAGGCAGCTAACTAAGTCAGCTTGTTAGCTAGGTACCTAGGTAGTTAGCTAACTACTTAAGTCAGCTTACTTGCTAGGTAGCTAGCTAATTAGCTAATTTTTAAGTCAGCTGGCTAGCTAGGTAACATGCTAATTAAGTCAGCTAGTTAAGTCAGCTGGCTAGCCAGCTGGATATCTAGGTAGTGAGGCAGTTAAATCAGTTGGCTAGCCAGCTGGCTTGCTGGATAATTCTCTTAGTTAAGAGAGCTGGCTAGCCAACTGGAAAGTAGGTAGCTAACTAGTTAAGTCAGCTAGATAGCTATCTGGCTAACTTGTGATGTCAGTGAGTTAAGTCAGCTGGCTAGTCAACTGTGCAGCTGGTTAAGTCAGATAGATTTCAGCTGTCTAGTCAGCTGGCTAGGTAGGTAGCTAGCTAGATAAGTCAGCTTGAAAGCCAGCAGGCTAGCTGTTCAAGTCAGCTAGTTAAGTCAGCTGGCAAGCCTGCTGGCAAGGTAGGTAGCTAGCTAGTTAAGTGGGCTGGCTAGCCAGCTTGCTAGCTTAAGTCAGTTATGTAAGTCAGTTGGCAAGTCAGCTTCTAGATAGGCAGCCAGTTAGTTAAGTCAGTTGGCTAGCCAATTGAGTAGCTGGTTAACTCAGCTTGTTAAGTCAGCTGGAAACCAGTTGGCTAGCTAGTTAAGTCAACTCATTAAATTAGTTGACTATCCAGCTGGTTAGTTAGTTAAAAAATTTGTTAAGACAGATGGCTATCCATCAGGTTAGCTAGATATTTCAGCTAGATAACTCAGCAGGCTAGCTAGGAAGCTAGCTATATAAGTCAGCTTGTTATATCAGCAAGCTAGCTAGTTAAGTCAGCAAGTTAAGTCAGTTGACTAGCTAGATATCTAGCTAGGTAACTAACTAGATAAGCCAGCTAGTTAAGGCAGCTGGCTAGGTAGTTAGCTAGCTGGTTAAGTCAGCCAATTAAGTCAGCTTTATGGCTAGTTAAGTCAGCGAGCTAAGTCAGTAGG
>NW_007250700.1:0-901 GCF_000164805.1 Carlito syrichta
TCGCCATATTGCCCAGACTGGTCTTGAACCCCGGACTCAGGCAATCCTCTCACCTCGGCCTCCCAGACTGCTGGGATGATGGGTGTGAGTCCCCACACCCACCAAGATGTTTTGTTTGCCCTTCACACACCTCTACTCAGGACCCCTGGATGAACACATTTTTCTCCCGGTTGCCCCAGAGCAATTATTGTGTGTGTGTGTTGGGTGTTTTTATGGTATGCAGCCTAGAATGGCACTTGGCATTTATACATCTATTTTACTTTATCAGAAATATGACTAGCCACAGCTAGTTGGAGTCTCCCTCTGTTGTCGCCCAGGCTGGAGTGCAGAGTACTCATGGCCGCTGCAGCCTTGACCTGCTGGACTCAGGCGAAACTTTCTCCTCCGTCTCCCAAGTAGCTGGAACTACAGACACATGCCACCATGCCCGGCTGGTTTTTGTGATTTATGGTGGAGACGAGGTCTCACCATGTTGCCCAGGCTGGTCTCAAAGTCCCAGGCTCAGGCAATCCTCTGGCCTGCACCTTCCAAAGTGTGATGGATCTTAAAATATACTCGGCCTGTCTGCTCGAAACTGTGTATCATCTGACCAACGACCTCTCTTACCTCCCTCCCTCACACCTCTCCCAACCTCTGGTGACCAGAACTCTCTCTCCTTCTGTGAGTTCAGCTGTCTTAGACTTCATACATCAAATGAGATCATGCAGCGTTTGGCTTTCTGTCTGGCTTGGTTCATTTGATGTCCTTCAGGTTCACCCATGCTGTGGAAAATGATGTGATTTCCTTCTTTCCATTTTTATGTTTTGAGCTGGAGTCTCACTCCATCGTCCAGGCTGGAGTGCAGTGGCGTGCTCACGGCCACACCAGTGTCAACCTGGGCTCAGGCAATCCTTCCGCCGCA
>NW_007250700.1:2334-3154 GCF_000164805.1 Carlito syrichta
CGGCTTCTTATTCAGTCTAAAAAAGGAAGGAGATTTGGACACATGTTGCAACATGGACAAACCTTGAAAATGTTATGCTAAGTGAAATAAACCAGTCATGAAGAGAAAGATACTGAGATTAAATGATATAAGATATCTAGAATAACCAAATTCATACAGACAGACAGTAGAAGAGTGGTTACCAGGGGCCAAGGGAGTGGGAAGTACGAGTTTAATGGGCACAGATGCCGGAGTCCAGCTCCAGCGGGTCAGGGTTTTTCGTCTTCAGGCCAATCAATTTCAACTTAATGGACAGGACAGGCAATGTCTCTTTGTTCCTCCTGTTTTAATCTTTGTGTCAACCCTAATGGAGCTCTGTCTATCCTTTCCTTCAAACCGAGCTGTGTACTTTCTAGAACTACAGCATTGAACATGTTATTTTTTACCCTGAATGTTATCTCCAAATGTCATTTCTTATCTACGTACAATGAGTTATAAGTTCTCTTAATGCTTTATCTTAAAAAAGATCATCCTACAATTTAACATTAACTGGTTACCATTTTCTCAAAGTCCATACAAACACTTACTTATCTCTATAACCTTACATTATAGATCACTACCAAGTTTTAAGCTCTATAACTGTTACATTGATTTGTAAGTTACACCTGTGACCTTCACACAGCAATTTGCAATTAACCGGGGTAAAGCAACATTCTCAAGGTTTCTTAGCTGCAAATTGAGCGGACTAACTTTCTATAACGTCACACCTGGTGTTTACAATCTGCGTCAATTATCCCCTGCCAGGGAGAATGAGCTTCAACATCTGTAAAACAAAAGGCCT
>NW_007250701.1:0-493 GCF_000164805.1 Carlito syrichta
TTCCATTCCATTCCTGTCCATTCCTTTCTATTCCTCTCCATTTCATTCCATTCATCTCGATTCCATTCCATTGCATTCCAATCCTCTCTATTCCATTCCGTCCATTCCATTCCATTCCAATCCATTCCATTCCATTCTTCTACATTCTATTCCATTCAATTGTATTCTAATCCAGTCCTCTCCATTCCATTGAATTCCATTCCTCTCTATTCCATTCCTCTCCCTTTCATTCCATTCCAATCCTCTGCATTCCATTACATTCCTCTCCGTTCCCTTCCATTCCTTTCCATTCATTTCTATTCCTGTCTATTCAATTCCATTCCATTTCTCTCCATTCTATTCCTCTGCATTCCAATCCATACCTTTCCTCTCCATTCCATTCCATTCCCCTCCATTATACTCCTTTCCTTTGCATTATATTCCTTTCCATTCCTTTCCATAACTCTCCAATACATTCTGTTCCTCTGCATTCCATTCCATTCCATTGTATTCT
>NW_007250701.1:1202-2623 GCF_000164805.1 Carlito syrichta
TCCATTCAATTTCTCTCAATTCCCCTCCATTCCACTCCATTCTATTCCTCTCCATTCCATTCCTCTCTATTCAATTCCTCTCTATTATATTCTATTCCATTCCATTGCATACCTCTCCTTTCCTATCCTCTACATTTCATTCCATTCCATTCCTGTCTATTCCATTCTATTTAATTCCATTCCATTCCCTTCCATTTTGATCTATTCCATTCCTCTCTGCTCCATTTCACTCTATTCCATTCCTTGCCATTCTGATCCTTTCCATTCCATTCTATTCCTGTCATTTCCATTCAATTCCATTCCTCTCCACTCCTTTCCATTCCATTCCCCTCCATGCCATTCCATTCCACTCCATTCCATTACCTTCCTCTTCTTTCCATTCCCTTCCATTCGATTCCATTACATTCCCTTCCAATCCTCTACATTGAATTCCACTCCGATCGATTCCATTCCACTCCAGTCAATTTCATTCAACTTCATTCCTTCCCATTCTATGCCATTCCTCTCCATTCCATTCCATTAATCCCCATTACATTCCATCCCATTCCTCTCCATTCCATTCCATTCCTCTGCATGACACTCCATTCCATTCCAATTCTTTCCATTCCATTCCTCTACTTTCATCTCCATTCAAATCTTCTACATTCCTGTCCATTCCTATCGAATCCATTCATTCCATTCCACTCCATTCAAATCCGTTCCATTCCATTCTATTCCATTCCTCTCCATTCCATACCAATCCATCCATTCCTCTCCATTCCATTCCATTCCTCTGCATTTCAACATTCCATTGCAATCCATTCCATTCCATTTGTTTCCTCTCCATTCCTCTCCATTCCATTCCATTCCTCTCCTTTGTATTCCTTTCCATTTCATTCCTCCCTATTACATTCCTCTCTATTATAGTCCATTCCATTCCTTTCCATTCCATACCTCTCCTTTCCAATCCTCTCCATTTCATTCCATTCCATTCCTGTCCATTCCATTATATTACATTCCATTCCGTTGCTTTCCATTTTGTTCCATTCCATTCCTCTCCATTCTATTCCATTCCTTGCCATTCCTATTCATTCCATTCCATTCTATTCTATATCATTCTACTCCACTCCATTACATAACACTCCATTCCATTCCTTTCCTTTTGTTTCCATTCCATTCCATTCCTCTCCATTCATCTCCATTCCATTCCAATCCATTCCTCCCCATTCCAATCTATTCCATTCCATTCCTCTCCATTCCATTGCATTCCATTCCATTCCCCTCAATTTTTTCCATTATATCCCATTCCTCTTCTTTCCATTCCATTCCTCTGCCATCCACACCATTCCATTGCAATCCATTCCATTCCATCCCTTCCTTTAGTCTGCATTCATTTCATCTCCTTCCCTCTCCATTCCTTTCCTTTCCATTCCATAGCATTC
>NW_007250701.1:3471-6542 GCF_000164805.1 Carlito syrichta
ACTTAATTCCATTCCATTCTATGCATTTCCTCTCCATTCCATTCCATTCCTTCCCTCTGCATTCCACGCCATTCCAGTGCAATCCATGCCATTCCATTCCATTCGTCTCCATTCATCTGCATTCTTTTCCTCTTCTTCCCTCTCCATTCCATTGCATTACTCTCCATTTTCATTCATCTACATTCCTTTCCATTCCATTCCTCTCCATTCCATACCATTCCTCTCCTTTCAATTCCATTTCATTCTATTTCATTCCTTTCATTCCATTCCCTTCCCTTCCATTCCACTCCATTCCATTCCACTTCATTGTATTCCATTTCATTCCATTCCTCTCCTCTCCATTCTATTCCTCTCCTTTCCATTCCCTTCTATTCCTTTCGTTTCCATTCCATTCCATTCCATTACACTCCACTCCATTCCATTACACTTCATTCCATCACATTCTATGCCTTTCCTCTCCAGTCCATTCCATTCCGTCCTCTGCCTTTCACACCATTCCATTGCAATCCATTCCATTCCACTCCATTCGTCTGCATTCCTTTCCTCTCCTTCCCTCTCCAATCCATTCCTTTCCATTCCATTGCATTCCTCTCCATTTCCATTCATCTACATTCCATTCTATTCCATTCCTATCCATTCCATTCCATTCCTCTCCATTCCATTCCATTCCACTTCATTCCATTCCATTCCATTCCACTCCATTCTATTCCGTTCAATTCCATTCCAATCCTTTCCATTCCATTAAATTCAATTCCATTCCTCTCCACTCCATTCCATTGCATTCTATGCCAATCATGCAAATTCCATTCAATTCCTCTCTAGTCCTCCCCATTTTAATCCAATCCATTCCATTCCATTACTCTCCATTTCATTCCATTCTAATCCATTCTATTGCATTCCTCTCCATTCAATTCCATTCCATCCTGTTCCTCTGCATGCTATTCCTTTCTTCTGTATTCCTCTACACTCCATTACATTATATTCCCCTCCTTTCCATTCTATTGCTCTCCATCCCATTCCATTCCATTACATTCCAATCCTCTCTCTTGCATTCCTTTCCATTCCATTCCATTCCATTCCACTCTACTCCATTTCATTCAACTACTTTCCAACCCATTCTATGCCATTCTTCTCCATTCCATTCCACTCCAGTACATTCATCCCAATTCCATTCCATCCCATTCCTCTCCATTCTATTCCATTCCTCGGCGTGCCACTCCTTTCCATTCCAATACTTTCCATTCGATTCCATTTCCTTCCCCTTCATTCCATCATTTCCAGTCCATTCTTCTACATTCCTTTTCACTCCACTCCATTCCATTCTACTCCATTCCATTCCATTCCATTCTTCTCCTTTCCTCTCCATTCCATTCCTCTCAATTCCTCTCCACTCCATTCCATTCCACTCCATTCTATTCCTTTCCATTTCATTCCTCTCTATTCAGTTCCTCTCTATTATATCCCATCCCATTTCATGGCATACCATTTCATTCCTCTCTATTCAGTTCCTCTCTATTATATCCCATCCCATTTCATGGCATACCTCTCCTTTCCTATCCTCTTCATTTCGTTGTATTCCATTACTGTCCTTTCCATTCTATTCCATTCCATTCCTTTTTTTCATTCCATTCCTCTCCACTCCATTCCACTCCATTCCTTTCCATTCCTCGCCATTCCGATCCATTCCATTCCATTGCATTTCATTCGAATCCCCTCCATTCCATTACACTTGATTCTATTCCTTCCTTTCATCTCCATTCCATTCCATTCCAATCCTCTCCGTTCATTCCATTACTCTCCATTCCATTCCATTCCATTCTTCTACTTACCATTGCATTCCTTTCCATTCCTTTTTTTTTTCATTCCATTCCATTCCATTCCATACCTCTCCATTCCATTCCATTGCATTCCGTTCCTCTCCATTCCATTCTATTCCCCTCCATTCCTCTCCATTCCATTACTCTCAATTCTTCTCCTTTCCATTCCATTCCTTTCTATTCCTTTCCATTCCATTCCTCTTTATCCCATTTCTCTCTATTCCCTTCCATTTCATTTCATTCCATTCCTCTACATTCCATTCCACTCCTTTCCTCTCCATTCCATTCCTCTCAATTACTCTCCACTCCATTCCATTTCCTCCATTCTATTCCTTTCCATTCCATTCCTCTCTATTCCATTCCTCTCTATTATATTCCATTCCATTCCTTTCAATTCCATTCCATACCTCTCCTTTACTATCCTCTCCACTGCATTCCATTCTGTTCCTGTCCATTCCATTCTATTCCATTTCATTTTCTTCCTTTCCATTTTGGTTCCATTTCATTCCTCTCCACTGCATTCCATTACATTCTATTCCTCGCCATTCTGTTCAATTCCATTACATTCCATTTCATTTCATTCGACTCCCCTCCATTCTATTCCATTCCTTTACTTTCGCCTCCATTCCACTCCATTCCATTCCTCTCTTTTCCATTCCATTACTCTCTATTCCATTCCTTTCCATTCCATTCCAATCCTCTCCATTCCATTCCATTACATCCATCTCCTTTCCATTCCATTCCTCTCCATTCCATTCCTTTCTTGTCATTTCCATTCAATTCCATTTCACTCCATTCCATTCCATTCCGTTAGATTCCATTCCATTCCACTCCATTGCATTCCATTCCTCTCCATTCCATTCCCTGCCATTCCATTCCATTACATAACATTCCAATCCTCTCCATTGCATTCCATTCCTTTCCATTCCATTCCACTCCACTCCATTTCATTCAACTTCATTCCATCGCTTTCTATGCCATTCCTCTCAATTCCATTCCTTTGCATTCCATTCCTACCCTTTACATTCTATCCCATTCCTCTCCAATCCATTCCATTACTCTGCATGTGTCTTCATTCCATTCCAATTCTTTCCATTCCATTCCATTCCTCTCCTGCTTCATCTCCATTCGATTCCTCTACATTCTTCTCCATTCCTATCGAATACATTCAATTTCATTCCATTCCACTCCATTCCATTCCGTTCCATTCCATTTTATTCCATACCTCTCCATTCTGTACCATTCCTTCCCATT
>NW_007250702.1:0-1741 GCF_000164805.1 Carlito syrichta
TCAGCCGGGCATGGTAGCGCAAGCCTGTAATTCCGGCTACTCGGAAGGCTGAGGCGGAAGATTCACCGGAGCCCAGCAGGTCGAGGCTGCGGTGGCCGGGAGCGGCCACTGCACTCCAGTCTTGGCGACAGAGTGAGACTCCAACTCAAAAAAAAAAAATATTTGGAGCCAGTGAACTTGGATTGAACCTAGAGTTAACTCAGAAAAGTTTTTTTGTATTAGTCAGGGTTTAGAACAAAGAGTATAATATGAATGATTTATTGCACACTATGGAAGACATTTTGAACAATTGAAATTGTGCACCTGTGACCTTGATGTGAGTTTTGTGAAGCACGTGGAGTTTGGATCATGGAGTTTGGATTGTCTGCTTGGAACTTGCAAGTCTCGTGATGGTCTTGTGATGCATAATTTGTAAACCACAATATACATCATGGAATTTGTACGCCCCCAGTAAATAATTATCACACTGCTGGAGGGTATAGAAATTGGTATATAAGTTGGAAAAGGTTTGAATAAAATCGGCTCCAGTCCTGATCAAACTGTTCCCAGAAGAACTGCCTCCGAGTAGTCTCTTCTCGCTGTCCAGATTCTCTGGTGCGGGTCCTAACCCACCCTTGGTCAGTGCTGGTCACCGACAAAGCATCCTCAGGATCATTCTGATCCTCTTGTTTGCTGTAATCACGGATTTGGACCTAGAAATTCTTTTGTTTCCTGGGACCATCTATGACCATAATCATATTCCACAGAATCAAAAGGTATATTGGTACAAAATTCTTCGATTCAGGTGACCTCAAAGTACAGAAAATTCTTGTGGGTGTGCAGGTAGGAATTGGGGTTTGGGTTTGGAATATTCCACATTTTGGGGATATCTTGTGAAGGGGAACAAGGAATCTTGGATTCCAGTTCCCAAAGAACATTATGGTCGTCTCTCTTGATATCTAAAAAACTGGAATTCTCGGGAACCAGGAACTCTCTCGGCGTCATGCAGAGTGAAGAAAGAAGTTGGATAATAGAGGACATAATATACAGGAAACTATACGTCATATTGCTAAGGAAGTATAAGGAATCTTCCTTATATGAGTCCTCAATCTGAAAATTACAGGCCATCTTCCTAAGAGGTAACCACGAATCCAGATTTGAAGCAGGATCTGGGAAATGGAAGTCCTCACATAAAGGAAACTTCACTGCCTATTGCTAAGTAAGAATAAGGAATCTGCATTACTCATGTCCTCAGTTCCAAAAAGGCTTAAGATCATCTTGCTATGGGCTAAACACGAATCATGGTGTTTTTGAGCATGAATCTGGGAAACGGAATCCTTATTTACAGGCAACAACATGACTTTTTGCTAAGAAAGCAGAAGGAACCTGGGTTACACGAGTCCTCAATCCCAAAACCCTACAAAGCATCTTGGAAAGTGTTAAAACGACATCAGAGTTTCGATGCAGGATTTACCTAATGAGCGTCCTATTATACAGGAAAATACACAGACCCTTGCCAAGGAAGTAAAAGAATCGAGGTTATATCATACCTCAGTCAGGTGTTGGGTAAATAATAATCAGGGTTTAGAAGCTGGAAGGAAGGTAACAGCAGTCCTCATATACAGAATCTGCACTATCTCTAGCTAAGAAAAATAAGAAACCTGTTCTACACGGTTCCTCCGTCAGATTATCTACATGACATCTTACTAATGGCAAACAAAAATCACGGTTCTAAACAGGATTCTGGGGAAAGGGTGTCTTC
>NW_007250702.1:2602-3176 GCF_000164805.1 Carlito syrichta
ATCTTGCCATATTTGGATGTTACTTTGGTCTTAAGATGAACTTGGTAATCCTTAAAATTCTTTTGTACTTTATTTGGAGAAGGACCGAGGGTTTTGAAGCTGCCAAATATTAGTACAAATTATTAAAATGTAAACAGGATTCATGGATTCCACGCCCCTAGGAAACATCTGCGTATCTCCATTTTTGTACACAAAGCTTTCATATCCACATGGACAGGGAAATTAAGGGCATTTTGCTGAGAAGGGAAAGGGAATCTATTCTTGGAGTTCTCAATTGCCTAAATCTACAAAGTCTCTTGATAAGGTTTAATCAGCAATCTGGACTTCTATGTCGCCATATTTTTAGTGTGTTTTTTCAAAGGGGACCAGGAATCTTCGGTTCCAATTCCTCAAGAACTTTCTGGGAGTCTTTCTCTTGATAGCCAAGCAACGGGAATTCGTGGAACCAGGAAATATCTTGGCATCTTGCTGAGAACGAAGCAGGAATTTTAGTAATGGGAGTCCTCATATACAAAACACTACACAACCTGTTGCTACGGAAGAATAAGGAATCTTGGTTACACGAGGCCTCCAT
>NW_007250703.1:0-807 GCF_000164805.1 Carlito syrichta
ACACCTCGTTAAGTCAGTTGGCTAACTAGCTCGCTAGCTAGTTAAAAAGCTAGTAAATTCAGATGGCTAGACAGCTGACTAGCTAGTTATTTCAGCTAGTTAAGGCAGCTTGCTATCTAGGTAGATAGCTAGTTAAGTCAGCTAGTTATATCAGCTAGCTAGCTAGTTAAGTCAATAAGCTAAGTCACCTAGCTTTGTATTAGCTAGCTAGTTAGTTATTTCTGCTAGAAAAATCAGCTAGCTAGCTGTGTAGCTAGCTAGTTAAATCAGCTAGTTAAGTCAACTGGCTAGCCAGCTGTTTTGCTGGGTAGCTAGCTTGTTAAGTCAGCTGGCTAGCCAACTGGCTAGCTACTTAATTCACCTATTTAAGTCAGGTCGCTAGCCAGCTGTTAGCCAGTTAGCTTGGTATTAAATTAGCAGGCAAGCCAGTGAAATACATAGGTATCTAGCTGTATAAGTCAGCTGGTTAGCCCACGGTCTATGTAGTGATGTCAGCTAGTTGAGTCAGCTGGCTAGTCAGCTGGCTAGCTGGTTAAGTCAGCTAGTTATTTCAAGTGGCTAGTCAACTGGCTAACTAGGTAGCTTGCTAGTTACATCAGCTGGCTAGCCACCTGGCTAGTTTAAGTCAGGTAGTTAAGTCAGCTGGCTAACAATTGTTTAGTTAGGTAGTTAGGTAACTAAGTTCATCTGGCTAGCCCATTAGTGAGCTGCCTAGCTGGCTGGCTAGCTAGTTGGCTATCTAGTTAGACCAGCTGGGTAGTTGGATGGCTAGCTGATTAAGTCAGCTAGTTAAGTAAGCTAATTAGC
>NW_007250703.1:1173-3303 GCF_000164805.1 Carlito syrichta
CTCCCTTTCCATCAGGTCAGCTAAAGAGTCGGCTCACTCGCCTGCAAACCGGTCAGCAAAATAGTCATTTCACTTGCCAGTCAACAGGCCAACAGGTCACCTCGCGCAGGCCAACAGGTCAGCTAACTAGTCGCCTTGCTCACCAGCTGACTAGCTAAATCAGTTCACCAGTCAGCTCGCTTTCCAGCCGACTAGTTAAGGCAGCTCCCATTTGGGTCACTTCCTGGCCAAATAGTTGTCAGTTCATCAGTCGGCTCATTCGCTGGCTGACTACTTAACTCTTCTGATCATTCAGCTCACATGCTTGCTGACTAAAGTCAGCTGACCAGTTAAGTCAGTTAACCAGTCAGCTCACTCGCTGGCCGACTATTTATGTCACCACACCTGTGGGCTTACTTGCCGGCTGACAAATTAAGTAAGCTAACTCGTCGGCCAACTAGCCAGCCATCTATCTAAGTCAGCTAACCAATCGACTGACTAGTTGGCCAACTGGTCACCTGACAAATTTGGTCAGCAAACTTGTGGGCCGACTAGTTAGGTCAATTATCAACTAAATAGTTGACCAAATACTTAACCGACTAGTTAGGTGAGCATACCAGCCAGCCAACTAGTTAACCATGCTAATTTGAGGACCAACTGGTCAGTCAACTAATTAACCCAGCTAACTAGTCTAGTCGGCTGACTAGTCGGGTGACTAGACAGCTGACTTGTTAAGCCAGCTAACAAGTCAGACGGGTAGTCAGCCAATGTGTTAAACCACATAAGTAGTCTTCCGCATCATCCACCAACAAGTTAATACACCTAGCTAACTAATTAACACAGCTAGTTAACACGTTTTTGAAATAGTTAAAACAGTTAGTTAACTCGTTAACCAACTCAATAAGTCAGGTAGCCATCTTGTTAGCCAACTAGTTAATTCTGCTAGCTAAGTCAGCTAGCTCATTAGTTAGCTAACTATTTAAGTCAGCTACTTAAGCCTGCTACCTAAATAGTTTGCTAGATAAGTCAACTAGTTATTCAGCTAGCTAAATAGATAGCTAACTATTTAATTGAGGTAGTTAAGTCAACTAGCTAACTAGTTATGCCAGCCAGTTAAGAGCTAGTTAAATAGTTAAGTCAGTTAGCTAAGTCAGCTATTTAATTAAACTACATAATTTAATCATCTGGTTAAGACAGCTAGGTAGGTAGTTAGCTATCGGGTGAAGTCAGCAGGTTGAGTCAGGTAGTTATCTAGTTAACTAACGGGTTAAGTCAGCTGGTTGAGTCAGCAGGCTAGCTTGTTAACAAACAGGTTGTGTCAGTAATTTGAGTAGGCTAGCTAGCTAGTTAGCTAACCAGTTAAGTCAGCTGGATTAGTCAGCTAGTTAGCTAACGAGTTAAATCAGCTGGTTGAGTCAGCTTGGTAGCTCATTACCTAATGAGTTAAGTCAGATGATTAAGTCAACTAGCTAGAATGTTATATATTGAGTAAGCTAACTATGTAGCCATCTGGTTAAGTCAGCTAGCTAGCTAGGAAGCTAACTGTTTAAGTCAGCTTGTTACCTAGATAGCTAGGTAGTTAGCTAATTTCTTAAGTTAGCTGACTAGCTAGATAGCTAGCTAATTAGTTATTTAAGTCAGCTGGCTAGCTAGGTAGTTAGCTTAAGTCAGTCAGTTAAGTCAGCTGGCTATCCAGTTGACTAGCTAAGTAGTGAACCAGATATGTCAGTTGGCTAGCCAGCTGGCTAGTTGGTTAATTCAGCTAGTTAAGAGAGCTGGCAAGCGAACTGGCAATGTAGGTAGCTGGTTAGTTAAGTCAGCTAGATAGCTACCTGGCTAGCTAGTGATGTCAGTGAGTTAAATCAGCTGGGTAACCAATTCGGTAGCAGGTTAAGTCAGCTTGTTTAGTCAGTTGTCTAGCCAACTGGATAGGTAGGTAGCTAGCTAGATAAGTCAGCTTGCTAGCCAGCAGGTTAATTGTTCAAGTCAGATAGATAAGTCAGCAAGCTTGCCTGCTGACTAGGTAGGTAGCTAGCTAGTTAAGTGAGCTGGCTAGACAGCTTGCTAGCTAAATTCAACTACGTAAGTCAACTGGCTAGCCAGGTGGCTAGATAGGTAGCCAGCTATTTAAGGCAGGTGTCTAGCCAGTTG
>NW_007250704.1:0-1703 GCF_000164805.1 Carlito syrichta
ATGCTTGCTGTTTTGTTTCCTTTTGCTACATTATTCAAGTGTAATAGTTACTATATGATTTATAAAAGAATTAATGATGAGGTATTGGCTTAATGAGATATAGCATAGTATTAAAGTCCAATCATTAGATTATATAAAAATTAAAGTTTAGACATATGAAACATGAATTATAGTAAAGTTTTGTAGTTTAAGAATAAGTTTTAACTGAGTTATAAGGCATTATGTTCAATCATAATAGGTTAATAGTATAACTGACAGTTAAGTCATTTAACTAAACTTATAGATTATAGTATAGTGTTAAGTTGACAATATTAATCGTTAAAAATATTGGGAGTCAGTGAACTTGGATTGAACCTAGAGTTAACTCAGGAAAGTTTTTTGTATTAATCAGGGTATAGAACAAAGAGTATAATATGAATGATTCATTGAACATTATGGAAAACACTTTGAACGATTTGTATTGAAATTGTGCACCTGTGACCTTAATGTAAGCACAGCAGGCATCATGGAATTCGAATTGTCTGCTTGGAAATTGCAGATCTCGTAGTGGTCTTGTGATGCATAGTTTGTAAAGCACGAAACTTGTACGCCCCCAGTGAGTGATTATCACATTGCTGGAGGGTATAGAAAATGGTATATAAGTTGGAAAAGGTTTGAATAAAATCGGCTTCAGTCTTGGCCAGACTGTTCCCAGAAGAGCTGCCTCCGAGTAGTTTTCTTCTCTCCGTTCTGATTCACCGGTGCGGTCCTAACCCTTCCCTGGTCAGTGCAGGTCACCGACACCTTCTTAATAAAAATACTCAGCAAAATTGGCATAGAAGAAACATAACTCAAAATAATAAAAGCTATATATGAATAACCTATAGTCAAAGTCATACGAAATGAGGAAAAGTTGGAATCATTCCCTATCAGAACCAGAACAAAAGTAAGGATGCCCCTTTCACCACTCCTAGTCAACATAGTACTGGATGTTCTAGCAGAGCAATCAGGTAAGTGGAAGAAATCAAACTTATCCACATTAGAAAGAAGAAGTCAAACTATTTCTGTTTGCTGATGATGTGATCTTATACCTAGGAAATCCTAAAGACGATTTCAAAAGAGTCTTGAACTTGAGAAATGAATTCAGTAAAGTCTCAGGTTACAAAAACAGCACACATACACCAATACAGACCAAACTGATTCTCAAATAAGATTCTTCATATCATTTACAATATAAAAATTTTAAATGCCTAAGAATATATTTCACCAAGAAACTGAAACATCTCTACAAGAAGAAATGCGAAATACAATGAAAGAAATTGTAGAGGATACAAACAAATGACAAAACCTCCCATTCTAAATTAATTGTAAGAATTCACATAGTTAAAATGACCATACAACCTAAAGTAATTGACAGATTCCATGCAATCACTATGAAATACCAATGCCATATTTCTTTTTTTTTTTCATTTCATGTCTTTTATTTAAAACATATATGTACTCCTGATTTCTTAAACAAAAGACAAGCAACTAGTCCCCACACACTACTTTCTTCACTGTAACTGTTGACAACAGCTATATATAAACATACATAATTTTTTTTTAATAATTAATCAGTATTTTTATTATAGTTTTGTGGGGTACAGTTAAGGGTTAGGTGTACAATTACGGTTCATTCAGACACCCTGTTGATAAGAGGTGTTTCCCAGCCCCAGACAGATATG
>NW_007250704.1:1723-8282 GCF_000164805.1 Carlito syrichta
AATATATTTGCAGACAATATAATGATGAAAGTCCATTGTCTACAAAAAATCAAACAAATCAATAATAAATCATATAACCCCATTTAAAATTTGGAAAATGACACAAACAAACCTTTCTCAAAAGAATATTTACAAATGGCATAAGAAACTTATTTTTAAAAAATGCTCATCTCTAATCACTAGGGAAATGCAAATTAAAATCACAATAAGATACCAACTTACACCAGTCAGAATGGCCATTTTTCAAAAATCAGAAAGTAAATGTTGGTGTAGATATGGTGAATGGGAAAACTTACACACTATTGGTGGGAGTGAAAATTACTACAACTTCTATGAAATCAGTTTTATATCATGTTTGAAAGAACAAAAAGTCAATCCACCATTTGGTCAAGCAGTCCTACAACTTGATATCTACCTAGTATGTATAATACATATAATACATTTCCTTATATGTCTAGAGCAGCACAATTTGCCACTGCAATGATCTGGAACAAACCTAAATTATGCCCATCAACTGGACAGTGGAGAATGTCAAATATTTTATACATATATAAATTACACCATGAAATACTGTTCAGTCATAAAAAAAGTCTTTTGCAGGATCCCATATGATATTGGAGACAATAATTCTAAGTGAAATAATGCAGAAATGGAAATGAAAAACTAATTTCTGTATATCACTCAGTGAGAGCTAACCAAAGAGTCAGCAAAGACGTAAAGAAAGGTATCTGCACATTGAAGACACTGAAGGGGGAGAGTAAGAAGAGGGGAAGAGTTGAAAAATCACCTATCAGATACAATATGCACTAGTGAGAGTGATGGGTACACTTAAAACCCAGACTTCTTCAGTAAATAATGCAGCCATGCAACAAATACTATTTGTACACCTAATGCTATTATAAGATTTTTTAAAAGCAGATTAAAAAACATGCACATACACGTAAAAAGAAATCACTTCATACCTGTCAGAATGTCTAACACTAAAAAGATAAGGGTTGATTAGGATGTGGAGAAATTGGAATTACTGCACACCATGAGTGGGGATGTATTAATACAACCAATATGAGAAACAGTATGGAGTTTCCTCAACAAATTAACAGGGGAATTACCATATGCTCCAACAATTTCACTTTTGGGTATTTATTGCAAAAAATTGAGATCTGGATCCTGAAGGCATATTAGCACTCCCATGTTTGTTGAAGCATGATTAACTACAGATAAGTTGGGAACAGTGTAAATGTCCATCAAAAGATCAATGGAGAAAGAAAAACAACAAAAATATATAAAGGAATAACAGCAATAGCAGCAACAACATCATAAGGAATTCCCTTCCCCCAAGTATATAATAAAGTGACAAATATAATCATCAACATACCATTAATTACTTTAAGTGTACATATACTCAATGCACCAAATAAAAGACAGTTTATAAAACAGTTCATTAAAAAGAATTTATAAAACAAAATACAGGATACTCGGGAAGATGGCGTAGAAAAGTCGGGTTTAGTGAGTCCCAGTGTGACTGAATGAGTGTATGGAAAATTTTGCATATGTACCAGTGAGTAAGTGAGTGTGTGAGTGGCTGACTGAGTAGGAACATGGGAACAAGTGGCCAGGGCTTTCCTGGTGAAGTGGCTGGTGCCACAGCTGCTCTGCTTGATCCCTGGTGCTTCCTGAGGTGCAGAAGCCAAGTTCCATTTTTTAAAAATCAACAAAGTCCTTCCCAGGAAGAGGCTACTATGACAGACTGCCAGCTCCTCATCACTTCAGTGCCTGGCTGGACTCTGTCAGCAAGGGTAGTGGAGAGAGCAGAGCAAGGGAACCCAGAGGCAGAGAAAGAGGCACCCCACTACCATCTCGAAAACTGGGCAGGAAAGTGCTCCAGCTTGCTTACCATGGAGCAACAGACCTGACTTGATATCTGTGACTGGCAGATTGACTACTCAAGGGTTGATCATGACCCAGAAGGAATATCCCCAAAGCACAAACTCCAGTGGGACAGGCTGAGTGCTGAGTCTCAGGTGTCCCACACCCAACCCTGATTCAGCTAGGGAACAAAAAGAGTGACCAGAAAAGGACAAGGAAGACCTCCAAAGAGATCAGTGGTGAGTCAAGTGCTGACTCAACCCCTTCCTCCCAAGCAATTCTCTGAATGTCAGACCAACATGGCTGGGGCATGACTAAAAGAGATGAACCCAGGCACAGCCTGTACTTCAACCACAATAGGAGGACTCTACTCCAATACCTGCTAAAGAGATAATCCCTCACCTTCCCACTGGAAGGAATCCCCTGAACATACTAGAGTTGGAAGGGAGGACTGAAACCCTACCCACCCCTCACTGCCCCCTCCTCCTTCCATGGGAAGGACACTGAGGAGTTGTGAATGAGGCTGAAGTTCTGCAGGAGACAGTAAAGGGGCAGCTAAGAGAAACAATTACAGAACCTGCCACAAGAGGGCACATTTTTGAAAAAAAATTTTAATATTTTTCTTTTGTGCATGATTGTGTGTGAGGGCTAGATATGCATCCTGCCATCTCCTTTTGTCCACCTCTTATTTTGTTTTTTGTATTCTGTTTACATATGCACATGAAGGATTGAGTGTTCATCTTTCAGTTTTGTTTTTGCTTTTTTGTTCTTCACTTTTTTTAGTTCAATGTGAGTGTGAATACATGTGTTTGGGTTAAATTTGAATTCCTTTTTTTCTTTTCGCTATTTTTTTCTCTTTTTCTTCTTTTTCTTGGGGTTGAGCTTGTGTATGTGTGTATGGATTTCCTGTCTTTTGTTTTTGTGATATTTTTGTTTTATTTTGTTGTTATTCCAGTTTATTTTCAGGTGGTGTGTGTGCGTGTGTGTATGTGTGTGTGTGTATAACTGTTTTTTTGCTTTAGTTTCTCCTCTTGATGTTCTGTAGTTTTTTTATTTTTTTCATTTTTATCTGTCTAATTTAATCTTATTTTCCCTGTCCCCCTCATTGCTGTTACTGTATTTTGGACTCAGGGGGTACACACACATGCCCATTGCATCGTCATATAGAGTAGTAGTGGAGAGTCGGTCTCAGGGAAAACTAAAACAATCAGTGAACATTGTGGTTTGCAAATAGTTTCTGAATTCTAGCTCTCCATCATCAAACTTATTTAACTCTCAAAATACAAGAGACAGCAAAGCTTCCCCCTATTTCAAAATAGAATAAAGTCAGAGACCTGATCAAGGAAGAAAAGAGGACTAGGCAAACATCAGAAGAGAAAGTCTTTCCCACTACCACTGAACAATGGAACTAAAGAGAAAAGAAAGAGTTTTGTCACAAATGAGAAAAAATCAAAAGAGGAACACAGGTAACTCCCAGTATTACAAAGAGAAAACATCTGAAAAAGCAGAACTCTGAGTCCAAACAATTGAAGTTACCAACAACTGGTCTTAGAATGCAACAGGGATTAGGGAATGAATGAAAAGAGTGAATAAGACTAAAGAAAGGAAAGATGCAACACTGAAAGAACTTGCAACAGAGATTTTGGCAATAAAAAATTTCATCCAGTAAATAAATAACAAGATAAAAACATGGAAAGCAGAAATAATAAAGCAGAAGAAAGAATCTCAGAACTTGAAGACATGGAATTAATCCAATCTGTAAAAAACATAGAAAGAAAACTTGGAAAGAACAAAGCCTCCAAGCAATATGTGATTATATCAAGATACTGAACCAATGCCTGATTGGTATCCCAGAAGAAAAAAAGGGAAATGGAGAGCACATTGGAGCAAATATTCCAGGAAATCATATAAGAAGACTTTCCCCATCTTACCAGAGATGTGACCATCCAAACACAAGAGATACAGAGAACCCCTGCAAGACATCAAATGAGAAGACCAACCCCTACACACATAGTAATTCACCTAACACAAAGTAGGCACAAAAGAAAAAAAACCCTAAAGGTAACAAGAGAGAAAAGTCAGATATCTACTGGGAAAAAAACAATCAAAGTAGTAGCAGACGTACAGGCAGAAACAGTACAAGCTAGAAGGGACTGAAGTCCAATAATCAAAGTCCTCAAAGAAAAACAATTTTAGCCACGAATTTCCTACCCAGCCAAGCTCAGTTTCATCAGTGATGAATAATTAAAATCCTTCCCAGATATCCAATTCCTAAGAGATTATGTAGCTCCCAGACCAGCTTTACAGGAAACACTTAAAAAGATATAGAGCACAGAATAAAGAAAACAGAGAATAAATATGCACATCCCAAGAGAACAGAACACAAAACCAACAGAGAATACAAGTACATCACAACTACAAACTTGAAAACATACACATACATCAACCTAAAAGCTAAAAGAAAACAAAGAAAAATTTTTATAAGAACCTCATGACAGGGATAAACAATCACTTATCAATAATCAGCCTGAACATGAATGGACTAAATGCACTACTGAAAAGACACAGGATGGCACACTGGATAAAAAAATTTATGACCCAATAATTTGCTGCATCCAGGAAAGTCATCTCACCAAAAAGGACACACAGACTCAAAGTCAGAGAATGGAAAATGAGTTTCTAGGAGAATAAGTCACAAAATTAGGCAGGAGTCATGACCTTAATATCAGACAAAACAACCTATAAGCTAATAAAAATTTAAAAGATACAGGACATTGCATAATGATAAAAGGTTCAATCCATCAACAAGAAGTATTCATCCTAAACATATATGCACACAACAGAGAAGCACCAGTGTTTATAAAGCAACCACTATCCGGGCTTGGTGGCTCAGCCTGTAATCCTATGCCTTTGGGAGGCTGAGGTGAGTGTATTGCCTGAGCCCGCGGGTTCTAGACCCGCCTGGTCAGCTAGACCTCATCTCTACAATAAATTAAAAAAATCAGCTGGGAGTGGTAGCACATGCCTGTAATTCCGGCTACTTGGAAGGCTGAGGCAGAAGGATTGCCAGAGCCCAGCAGGTCAAGACTGTGGTGGCCAGGAGCGGCCACTGTACTCCAGTCTGGATGACAGAGTGAGACTCCAACTCAAAAATAAAAAAAAAATAAAGCAACCACTAGGTAAACAGAAAAAAGATATCGACTCTAACATTATTATAGTTGGGGACTTAAATATCCCACCCAACAGAGATTTGGAGCCTCAACTTTACGACCGACCAAAAGGACTTAATAGGTATCTACAGAACACTCCACCGAACAACAACAGAATATATATTCTACTCATCACCACATGCAACATACTCCAACATTAACCACATCCTCAGTCATAAATCAAACATAAGCAAATTTCATAAGATTGAAATACTGCCATGCACCTTCTCAGACCACAGTGGAATAAAAATAAGTATCAACACCAACAAAATTCCCCACAAACCCACAAACACATGGACACTAAACAGCATGATGCTGAATGACTACTGGGTCAACACAGAAATCAAAACAGAAATTAAAAGATTCCTGAAAGCAAATGAAAAGGAAGAAACATCCTGCCAAAACCTCTGGGATGCCATGAAAACAGTTCTAAGAGGAGAATTTATATCTCTACAAAAACATATCAAGAAAATAGAAAGATCATAAGTTAACAGCCTTACCTAAGGGAGCTGTAAAGACAAGACCACCAAAACCCTAACTTTAGCAAGGAATCCATCACCAAAGTAAAAGCCCAAATACGGGACATAGAAGACAAAAATATCATAGAGAAAATCAAAACAAAAGGCTGGTTCTTTGAAATAATAAGCAAGATTGATGGACTGCTAGCCAGAATGACGAAGAAAAAGAGAGAAAAAACCCAAATAAATGCAATCAGAAATGCAAAAGATTATATCACCATTGACCCTGAAGAAATATAGATAATTATCAGAAATTACTATGCACACTTTTATGTAAACAAACATGAAAACCTAAATGAAATGGAGGACTTTCTGACTTCACACAACCTCCCAAGATTGAAGCAAGAAGATATTGACACACTAAACAGATCAGAAATAACCCAGGAAATTGACTTCATCCTTTACAAAAAAAAAAAAAACTTGCCTCCAAAAAAAAAAGCCCTGAACCAGTCAGCTTTCCAGCAGAGTTCTGCAAAACGTACAAGGAGGAGCTAATAGTAATCATACTGAAAATATTCCAGGCAACTGAGAAAGATGGAATTCTCCCCAAACCACTTTACAGAGCTAACATCACACTAATACCCAAGTCAGGTAAAGATTCAGCAAAAAAGAGAACTATGGGTCAGTATCCCTGATGAACAAAGATATAAACATTCTCAGCAAGATTATAGCAAATCGGATCCAACAACACATCTTAAAAATCATCCACCATGACCAAATAGGCTTCATACCCAGGTTGCAGGGCTGATTCAACATGTAGAAGACCATGAATATAATTTTAAAACATCAACAATTATTAAAACAAGAATCACAAGTTTATATCATTAGATGCAGAAAAAGCTTTTGATAAAATCCAGCATCCCTTCTTGATAAAAACCCATAAACACCAAGGCAAAGAAGAAACAAACCTCAAAATAGTAAGTTCCATCTATGATAAACCCACAGCCAGCATATTCCTAAATGGAC
>NW_007250704.1:8734-12531 GCF_000164805.1 Carlito syrichta
ACATCATTCTTCTCAGACCTCGAAATGACAATACAGAAATTCACATGGAAATATAAATGACCACGAATAGCCAAAACAATCCTCAGCAAAAGAAGCAAAGCAGGAGGTATCATACTTGCAGAATTTAAACTTTATTATAAGGCTACAATAATCAAAACAGCCTGGTATTGGTATAAGAATAGGCATATGGAACAATGGAATAGGATAGAGATTCCAGAAGCAAATCCTCACTGTCTTAATTAACTCATCTTGAACAAAAACCCCACCAACAACCATTGGAGAGAATAGAACTTAATTCAGTAAATGCAGAAGCTTGAAACAGGACCTCTATCTATCACCATACACAAACATCAATTCTAAATGGATCAAAGACCTAAATGTGAAACCTCAAACTGTAAGAATCTTAGGAAATGCTGGAAACACCCTTATGGAAATTGGAACTGGCAGATCCTGATCAAAACCCCAAGTGCTCATGCCATAAGAGATAAGATAGGTAAGTGGGACTTCATCAAACTGAAAAACTTCTACAAAGCAAAGGAAAACATCATATAGTGGGAAGACTGCCCACAGAGTGAGAAGAAATATTTGCTAACTCTATATCTAACAAAAGCCTAACATCCAGCATCTACAAGGAACTCAAATGTACCAAAAGGAAAGAAACAATCAATCCCATTAAAAAGTAAGCAAAAGACATGACTAGAAACTTCTCAAAATAAAGTATGTGTGCAGACATGAGACACATGAGAAAGTTCTCAGCCTCACTAATCATCAGAGAAATGCAAATCAAAACCACATTGGGATACCACCTAACCCCAGTAAGAATGACCATCATTAATAAGACAAACAACAGATGCTGGCAAGGATGAGGAAAAAAAGGAAGGCTTCTACACTGTTGGTGGGAATGCAAACTAGTGAAACCTCTTTGGAAAACAGTGTGGCAATTTCTAAAGGAACTAGACATCGACCTTCCATATGACTAAGCAATCTGCCTACTGGGAATATACCTAGAGGAACTTGAATTATTCTACAAAAAAGATACCTACACACACATGTTTATTGCAGCACAATTCACAATAGCAAAAACATGAAAGAGACCATGTTTCCCATCAAAACTGGAATGGATAAAAAATAATGTGGTACATATACACAGTGGAATATTATGCAGCCATAAAGAAGGACAAACATACGGACTTTGCAGCAACTTGGAAGGACTTAGAGTATATCATACTCAGTGATCTATCACAGAAACAAAGAACAGAGTACCACATGTTCTCACTCATAAGTGGACCCTTAACATTTACCATATTAAGAAAGGGATTGGCAGTAGCATGTTACTGCTGGGATGGGTGGGTGGGGGCCACACCATCAATAAGGGTACCTGATCTCAAACCAGGCAAAGTGAGCACCAAAAAGAGGCCAAAACTTTACCTGTATGATGACCACTTATATATCCAATCCTGAATTGTAGCCCATATCTTTAAAATTAAAAACAATTACAAATTAAAAATGAAAAGAAAATAAATAAGAAAAATTACAATAATGGCAAAAGTGTGCTGAATTTACAAAAATAAGGACACAAAAAACAGTTAATTAAATTAAGGAAAGGATCATAAAAATTATCCAATCTGAAATAGAGCAACAATATGTTGAAAAAAGTCAATACTACTTTAAGGAACTAGGACAAAAGTCTAACAGGCATTCCCCTGGAGTCCTGAAAAGGGAAGAGATTGGTGCAGTAAAAATAAATTGAAGAAATATTTCAAATATTTGGTAAAAGATGTCAATTTGAGATTCAAGAAGCAAACCTCAAGCTGGATAAATCCAAAGCTATATCTACACATATTTTAATAAACTGCCAAATATTCAAAATAGAGTAGAAATATTCATGCCACTTTTTAACAGGAGGTGTTCCAGAGAAGGGCATTGCTATCATAGAAGATGACAGCTTCATGCCTGTTAACTGCTGCTGAAGAATTTCCTATGGGACAAGATACAGAGGAGGAAGATAGTGATATTGATGATCTTAACCCTGTGTAGGCCTAGGCCAAAGTGTGTTTGTGTCTTATTTTTCAATAAAGGGTGTAAAAATTAAAAAACAAATTAAAAATAGAGGAAAGCTTATAGAAAAGGGCTATTAAGAAAGAAAATGCCAGCAGCCACCCTGGGTACCCTCCCACTGTGGGAGCTTTGCTGTCCTTTCAAGAAATCCTGCTTTCTAAAAAAAAAAAAAGAGGAAATGCTTTTGTGCAGCTGTACAATGTGTTTGTGGTTTAAGCTAATTACAATTACCTTAGTTAAAATGTTTAAAAGTTATCAAGTAAAACTAGCAGTAAGCTAAGGTTCATTTACTATTGAAGAAAAAAAGCGTTTTTTATAAACTCAGTATAGCCCAAATACAGCATTTATAAAGTGTACAGTGGTGTCAGTAATATCCTAGGCCTTCATATTCATTCATGACACACTCACGGACTCATTCAGAGCAACATTCATTCCCAAAAGCATCATTCATAGTAAATACTCTTCAGTAGTGTACCTTTTTTAATCTTGAATAACATATTGTTACTGTACCTTCTTTATGTTAAAATATGTTTAGATACACAAACACTTAACATTGTGTTACAATTGCCTACAGTATTCAGTATATAAACATGCTGTTCAGGTTTGTACCCTGAAACAAATAGGGTATGCCATATAGCCTGGTTGTGTAGTAGGCTCTACTATCTAGGTTTGTGTATATACACTCTATGAGTTTGTACAGTGATGAAATCACCTAACAATGCATTTCCCAGAAGATATCCTTGTGGTTAAGCTACACACAACTATATTTAAATGAGAGTACTTCCAACTATGTGTTGTAAAGTCAGCCAAAATACCTTTCAGCATTGACATTAAAATAGGTATTTTCCAGGGAAGGAGTCCTGAGAGAACTGATTGCCAGCAGAGCTGCTCTTACAAAGAAACAATAGCAAAGGAAGTTTTTCAGGCTGAAAGAAAATTATATCAGAGGAATATTTAGTATGCCAGCAATTAAGGAAGAGCAATATAAATGGTCGGAATATTGATGAATATATACTGGATTATTTTTCTTCACTGAAGTTTTAAAAAATATGCATTACTTAAAAAGCAAAAATTATCAAGTTGCATGTTTGAGAGGGCATATGATGTATACAGTATATACAGGTGAATTATGGAACTCAACTATAACATAAAATTGAAGGTTTTGGAATTGAATTTGAAAACATAAAATAACATTACCTCTAAAAAAGACTGAAAAAGATGCACAAATCATTTTATCTATCTTGTTACAGATAGATAAAGATATCTACACACACATACACACACACACACACACACACACACACACACACACACACATACACGAGGAGGACCAAAAAAAGAAACTGGAATAAAATAATGTTTGGGAGGCCAGACCCCTTGTTCTACACTCAGAATTTTTCCTCTGGATCAAACAGTCAATTAAAGTTTTCACCTGAAAGTCTTGAGAAGGTGATAACATGATTTGCAGAAGAAATGTACTGAATTGTGACAATTAGGTGATGGGTTATTCTTCTGTGACAAAGCACCTGCCCAAACCATGCTAAGTGTTCAACAACTTTTGACCAAACACAGCATGAATCCCATGCCTCATCCTCCCTATTTACCCGATCTCATAATGAGCAATTTTTATTTTTGCTTCCCTGGATGAAAAAAGTCCTCAAAATGAAACGTTTTACTGATGTGGAAGATGTAAAATCAAAAATGGCAGAAGCATTAAAAGGCATAACAATTGAGGAGTG
>NW_007250705.1:0-904 GCF_000164805.1 Carlito syrichta
GATATCAAAGCAACAATGGACCTGCAAATCCAAACCCGCAATCATTCCTGCCACACAGGGTCGCCCTGGGCCTTGCCCTACACAGTGCACCTCTATTCTCCCGGCAGTCCATGTCACTTGTTACACTTCTGCTCAATTATGCACCCTCCATGGTCAAACCTACTATACTGCTATTTTAGAAAGAACCTCTCCGCGTCCCTCTGGCAGTGTTTTCGAGAGAGATCTTAAATATTCTCAGGCATCCTGTCTAGGTACTGTTGGCAAAAGTGTGTGCTGGCATACCGTTGCCCCAGTTCATGTATCAGATGGAGGGGGCCCCAGCGACATTCAAAAACAAACTCTTGTTGCCCAACACATCCAAGAACTGACCTGACAGTTATACCCTCACTTAGACTACCACCCACTCGCCCTTCCAAAACCCAGAGACATTACCTTGGATCCATACACACAGGGAATCCTCGAAGTCTCTCTCTCTCTATTAAACTCCACTAACCCCTCCCTTGCACAGGACTGCTGGCTATGTATGACCATTGGTATGCCTCTACCTACTGCCATTCCTGTCTTAAACGCTTCCTATGTCCCTTTCAATGGAGATGCCAATTGCTCATTATCACCCCCCCTTTCAGAGTACAGCCCTCGGGTTTCAATTCCTCCGGTTGCTTCCAAGGGAAATTTCAAAATAATTCTTATGATAGTGACGTCGGATTTGTCACCTTTTCCGATTGTCATACTGTAACTAACGTTTCCACCTCCATCTGCCCCCCTCCAGGACAAGTGTTCATTTGTGGAGGCAACCTTGCCTACACCATGCTCCCTTTCAATTGGACAGGCCTCTGCGTTACAGCTAGCCTTCTCCCCGACATCTCTATCATCCCCGGGGATGAACCTGTCCCTCTCCCTAGTC
>NW_007250705.1:1763-2664 GCF_000164805.1 Carlito syrichta
CCTACTCCCTCACCCGGTTAATGCTCACCATCCCTTCTGTCTTTGAACAGAAAGGGAGGAGATGTTGGGAGCCATTTTAAAAATAGCAATCATCTCATATAAGCCTTCTTCTTTGTCCTCTGAAAAGCCCGCGCGCGCCAAACCACAACACCCCTCCCACCTCCTCTCCTCATACCACCCACTACTCTTCCTCCTATCATAAGCCGCCACACGCCCTATTTCAGCCCGCCCCTCTTTGCTATGTATATAAGCAATCGCCTAACAATAAAATTTGGAGGCTTGATCAGAACACTGTCTTGCCTCCATTCTGCGTGTCTCCTGTCTCTTTCTCTCTTGGTCTCTCTCTCTCTTTTCACCAGCAGCAGGTAGTCCTCCTCGTGCCCACGTTTTACTTGTCCCGCTGGTCGGGACATAGACCTCTTGGTAACTTCTTTGAAATAGGTAAACATTATGCACAGACAGGATTTTCCAGAGAAGCCCCCTTCCCTCCCATTGTAGTGGCTGCAGAAGAGACAAAGGGGGAAGGAATGTCCCCGAGGGAAACACCAGTATGTCACTGGAGGAAATACCAAGTTGGGACACTGGTTCAATGTGTTTTGAAGTTGTCAGCTTGATAGATAACTGGGAGCCACTGCATAAGTACAGGGTCACCCAGAAAATGCTGACTAGACTGCTGGAATTATTGAAAGCAGTTGATAAGAGGAAGCACACAGTTTTCTCCTGTGTCTCTGTCATCATTCCCCTTTTCCATATTGATACCCTGGTAACTGTGGGCTGGATTTCTGTCCCTGTAGCTTTGTCTTTTTCACAATGTGTGTGAATGGAATTTTGTTTTAAGAAATTGTTGCAGCCGGGCTCGGTGGCTCAGCCTGTAATCCCGCGCCTTTGGGAGGCTGAGGTG
>NW_007250705.1:2859-12848 GCF_000164805.1 Carlito syrichta
AGCGGCCACTGCACTCCAGTCTGGGTGACCGAGTGAGACTCCAACTCAAAAAAAAAAAGGAAATTGTTGCATCTATTGAGACAATCATATGTTTTATTTTCCTTCGTCCATTGACATAGTAAATTACATTGATTTTGGATGGTTCTTGAATTCCTGAGACAACACCTATGGTCATGATTTAAAAAAAAAAGTTGAATTTTATTTGCTAATGCTTTGTTAAAGATTTGCATCTATATTCGTGAAGGATAGTGGTTAATAATTTTTTTGTCATGTATTGTCTTCTCAGGATAATTCTGGTCTTCTAAAATGAGTTTAAAAGTAATCCCTCTTCTATTTTCTGAGAAAGTTTGTTTAGAATTGATGTTGGTTCTTTCTTTAAAAACTTGGTTAGAATTTTCCAGTGAAGACACCTCGGCTTAGATTTTCTTGCTGTTGTTGGAAAGTTTTAAACTTCAAGTTCCATTTTTTTAAAAGATTTAGAACTATTCATGTTATCTATTTTCTCTTGAATGAACATTAGCAGCTTGTGCCTTTCAAGCAATATCTTCACTTAATTTAAGTTGTCATATATTGTACTTTTTAAATTTCTGTAGTGACAAAATGCAAATAAATATTTTGTAGTTAACACTAGTCACATTAGCACAAGGGTAGAATTTGTGGTCACTGGGCACTGCCAGGGGAGGGAGAAAAGGAGAGGGGAGGGGGCACATGACAACATAATAGGCACCTGGTCCACTACTTGGGGAGGAAGGGTCAGCTGGAAGAAGCCCAAACTTCGCCTGCATGCTGCCTACTTATGTCGCAGATCCCCACTCGTACCCCACAACTTTATAAAAATATGCTTTGTAGGCCAGTACTCCCTCACTACTTTTGTTTTTATTACTTTGTAGTCCCAAAAGAAATATAGCTGCATACTTTTTATATTTTAGGGTACATTGAGGATGTTTAATATCTTATTACAGGATGAGCTTTCTTAAATCTTCAAAAAATTATTTAAAATATGTGTTTTGGGCATATCAGAAACTGTTTTGATAAATACTTTTAGGAATGGTAGTCTATTTGGAGTGAAACATTCAAATTCCATTCTTGTTAACACCCTGCTCTCAAAGGAATTACATTCCCCGAGGACCAAGCCAGGCGTGTGCATGCGCGTGTGCGCGCGTACACACACACACACACACACACACACACACACACACACACAGGATACTTTGGAGCTTCCTCTTCAAACCCCAGTAGAGAATCTTAACAAGCTGGCTTAGGCTGAAGTCAGATCTAAAGCCTTACTGCCTTCTTCGATCTGAGTTTACACTGTAATCTAGGAATGTGGCTCTGTGTATTACGTAGAATTTGGAAGAGAAAACCAGAGCCATAGAGTAAGAACAGAGACCAAAGAATCACTCCAGTTCCTTTAGCACTTTGCATCACAGCCATTTCCCACCCTCCAGAAACTACGAGAGAAAAAAGTGTCCAATAAGAGAGGCAAGACCTGCCCTCAATACAGATCTCACTTCATGAAACATGGTCTTGTTAGTGTCCTGGAGGTTCTAACTTCTACTGATTTAAAATAAGTTTATGGTCATAGTTAATATTTTTCCTTTGAATTCAACTTTGACATTAATATTGGAATATATAATATTTTAAGATTTATATCACAGCTGGGCTTAGTGGCTCAGCCTGTAATACCGCGCCTTTGGGAGGCTGAGGTGAGTGGATTGCCTGAGCCTGCAGGTTTGAGACCTGCCTGGGCAGCGAGACCTCATCTCTACAATAAATCAAAAAATCAGCCGGGCATGGTAGCGCATGCTTGTAATTCCAGCTACTTGGAAGGCTGAGGCGGAAGGATCGCTGGAGCCCAGCAGGTCGAGGCTGCGGTGGCCGGGAGCGGCCACTGCACTCCAGTCTGGGCGACAGAGTGAGACTCTAACTCAAAAAAAAAAAGATTTATATCTCATATCTTTATTTTTAAACTGTCGTTTTAATTTAGTTTCTTTTTCTTGTTTATAGCATATAATGAATTTAATTTTTAAACTTATCTGAGAGTATTTGTCCATATTTAATATGAGAGTAATGTGTATGTATTTATATTTCTGATAGGTTTGGTTTTATTTATGTATTTTTCTTTATTAAAAATACTTTCTAATGGTTTGTTTTGAAATGTTTTTATATTTTGCTATTACTTGATCTGTTTTTATGCCTTTCAGTTTTTACTGATATAAAAGTTATAAGCCTATGCCTAATCTATCCATGTTTATATGTAAATGTTCAGAAAACATTATTATACCTTTTTCTCCATCAATATACAGAATAATATTGGACTTATACCTGGGAAAGATGAAAAGGCAACCTGCTTTTACTTCTATCTTCCTCCAAACCTTAAATTTTAAATTGTGTAAGAAAACTTGCAAATTCAAATCTAAACTATTATGAATTTTATGCTATTCATCTTTGTTTTTAGAATCATTTATTTACATATCCACCTGCTACACTTTTGTCCTACATTAACAATTATTATTTAGATTTAGTTCCGAGTTTCTGGTATTTTATTGACTACCTTTTCTATATAAGGCATCTTCCATATTTCTAAAGTCTTCATTTTGACTCACTGCTCAGTTGACTCGAGCTCTGCTTTGAGTAATTATTTTAGGAAAGTTACACGGTTGCTCTACTTTGAGTTGCTGCATGTTGGAGTGTCTGTAGACACTATCTACGTGGAGATACTGTCGGATCTCATAGGTTGAGGGCTCAGTCTCCAAGACTTCTTCCTTCTTCCCTTGAGAGGACAGTAGTAGAGTATACCATAGACTTAGGTTAAGAGCATGCTATAACCCAATAAATACGTAATCAGCTTGTGGACAATAGCACAGCCATTTTTAGTTTTCTGTCTTAAAACATAACCTGTAACTGTTTAAAGTTTCAGTTATGGGAAAAACTGCAAAGCTCTGGTTACAAGTTTCAACCCCTTCCCTTATCTCACTTTCCCCTTAGCAACAACCAATCAGGTGCCAGGGGGTAATCACCTAAGTTTCCAGATGTCTCTGCAACTTCCCTAGCTAGTGGACTAAGGTTAGCCTGAGTCAAGCTAGCCAATCCTCCACGATTAAGCTGACCACCAGAGGTTACTACCCAATTAAATGGTAACACAACTGGAAAGCCCCCCCAAACTCCTCCTCCCTTTGTATAAAAGCATAAAAGGCATCTGCTTAAGGAAGTCAGGGCCTCTGGGTATACTCTGCTGCGCTGGTTCTCAACAGAGGTCCAGGCTCGAGCTTGCAAATAAAGGCCCTCTTGAACTTTCATCGGAATTGGCTCTTGGTGGTCTCTCAGACTGAACTTTCAGCCACTACACCCTCACCCCACCAGTCATTAAGTCCAGGCCTCAGGAACTTCTGATCAATGGAACACTTTCTCAACTTTCCCATGCACTTGACTAATTACACTCTGGTCATGGGATGCTAATCCTAACAAAAATAATCAATTATGTTTTAAGAACATATAGAACCCAAGAACGACACCACACCACCAACTAAGTTATGGTTATGGTTCAAGTTACGGTTCCACAACCCCCCTTCTTTGCGTTTGACTAAGGAAAACACCTCCTGTTAGGTGGAAATGGTAGGTCATGTCACATGCCACAGTAGCAAAGATTTGCATGAGAATTAAACAAGCAAAAGAGTTTATTCACTTTCCAGTAGAAGAAAGGGGCTGGATACTAAGAAAAGCATCAGCATTCAAATACTGAAGTTGGGGGTTTATAAGATTCTTTTCAGCAAGTTGAGAATTGGAGTTTATTGTTTTGTAAAGAGCATTCTAGTGGAACTTGGCAGTGAGGGGGCCTTGTCGTTGCCATGGTGATTAGCTGTTTAGGATACTGGCCCCACTAGTGAGTTTCAGATAATTGGTCATGTAGATAAGGAGACTGGCCAGGGTCTGTAAGAGAAATTGTTAAATCATAAATGTTAACTTTGATATTCTTTGATCTAGGGAATCAAAGGTACAACGAAACTTAGTTGGGGGTGTGGTGTCGTTCTTGGTTTCTATATGTTCTTAAAACATAATTGATTATTCTTGTTAGGATTAGCAACCCATGGTCAGAGTGTAATTAGTCAAGTGCATGGGAAAGTTGTGAAAGGGTTGTACTGGGAGAAATTGAGCCAAGTTTCTGTTAGGCTTGTTTTAGAATGATTATAGTAACTCCATTTTAATTTCACCTTTTCATATGACTCCTTTTTGATCTTACCCTTTCACTTCCATTAACCAGTTTATTAAGAAGGATATTTTAAATGATACAAATAAACAGCCTGATGAGATAATTTGCAGACCTAATTTTCACTGATGGTAAAATTTACATGTTTTTGTGTATTAAGTGTGCAGACGTTGTCTCTTTCCCCTATGTCTGGTTTATTTCTGCCCCTCTCCCAGGGAACAACTCCTGGCCAAAGCTAGTCTCTGCAGGATATGTGTTTCCCTGTAAAAGTCATGGTTAAGGAGTCACAGAATGCAGGTAACCAAACAACTTAAAGACAATGTAGCCAGCATTCTTAATCAATGTGATTGTAAACACTGTATAGTAATTTCAATAATTAACTTGCTTGATTATAAAACTGTTTGCTGTGCTGCCCAACGTACAGATCCTCTCATTACAGATCCACTGCCACTGATGACCTTCCTGTAAGTATAATAAGCCAGTGTCTCTCCCTGCTGCATCTCTCTGTGACTTCTTTGGAATGTATAAACATTATGCACAAGTCCTCTCCAATTTGGGGCTACCACCTTGCAATGAGTGTAGCTGGCAGGATATTCCAGAGATGCCCCCTGTTGTAGCAGCCACAGGAGAGACAGAGGGGTAATCCCAGAAATGTTGGCTAAGTACTGTCTCAGGGTGGACCACTGGTACTATGTGGTCCAAAGGCCAGCTTGGTGGACACTAGTACTATGTAGTCCAAAGTGGCCATCCCCTGCAAACCAGCCTAGGTGACAAAGTGAGATCCCGACTCAAACACAAATACAAACAAAAAATGCATATATATATAAATATATCTCTTTATAAAAAGTTATCATTAATAGTAGCATCAAAATATAAAGGAATAAAAGCTTAATAAAAGATATGTAAGAACTTAAAACATTTTAAAACCTTAATGATAATAGTTTAGTAATAAAAGCAATAAAAAGATTTAAGTAAGTGGAAGGATAAGTTATAGAATAAGAAGATCCAATATAAAGATACAAGTTCTATTCAAATTTATTTGTAGATTGAATGTAATTTCATGCAAAATCTCAACAGGGTTTTTCATGAGACTTCATAAATTTACTGTAAAATCATAGGGGAAAGCAAATAACCAAGAAGAGCCCAAATACTCTTAAAAAAGAAAACAAGGTAAGGGAGTTTCCCTAACTGGTTAGCCCCTGGTGGCCTGTGCAGGTCACGTTTATATACAAAAAACTTAAGTATACAATATTGCATGCATAGATAGTGAAATAGACTGATGGAACAGAATAGAGAACACAGAACATTAGAATATGGAAATTGGACAAAATCAGTTCTATGGTTCGAATGACTCCTCTAAAACTCATGTTCATCCCCCACGTGAAGGCAGGGCCTTTAAGAGGTGATTGTATCATGAGGGCCCACCAGCTCCTGTTGTGCCTGTTTCGGGGGGGCTCTTCCACCTCCTCGATCACATCTATTTCCTCTTCTTTTGAGGAGTATGACTCCTCCATGGTATCCTACTTTCATGGGTCACATTCACTGTGCATTACCACAGTGCAGATGCATGTCATAAGCAGTTGTTTTTCTTTCACTTTCACACAGCAGCACGCCATGTAGCCGGTCACTTGTTTGCCCCAGCTGGAGACAACATGTTTCAGCTTTCTGCCTGAGTTAACCAAACATCTCTTTTCAATATTAACTCATCCTATAATCTCTGTCCTTGGTTCCTAGTGGCTTTCTCCTGCTTGCTAGCCACTCAGAGAATGCAAAGCAGGGGCATGTGTTTTCTCTTTGGTAATTGTCCCTTCTCATCAACTACTTTTGATAATTCCAAAAGTCCGATCCTCTTATGCAGTGGCATGATCACAGCTCACCTCAGCCTCTACCTCCTGGGATTAGGTGATCCTTCTACCTCAGCCTCCAGGATACCTGGGACTAAAGACAGAGTCTCACTATGTTGCCAGGGTGGTCTCAAAATCCTGAGCTCAAGCAGTCCTCTGGTCTCAACCTTCCAGGCATGAGCCAGTGTGCCTGGCCAGTCCTGTTTTTGTCTTAAAAATTGGTTCATCCCTTCCCTTGTGCTTTGTCTACATGAAGATTTACAAGAGCTGTTCAGTGGTCTTCTCCTCTCTTAGATTTTCTCATAGTTTTATATGTTGGATTAATAATAACATCATTTTTACTTTAATTTTGACTTTGATTTTAACTAAATGTAATCACATTTCTACCCCTACCCAGAAACAAAGGTTTAAGGCTGTTTCTGAAATACTTTCCAAAAGTAATTCTCAATTTAGAGGCTTCAGTGGACAAAAAAGTGCAGGATAGATGTCAATCATATATGTACTTCTATTCTTTAGTTGGTTTAAACTTTTTCACCTCTGTCCTTTGCTAGGGTATCTGGCATATGTACTGCAATATGAGCTAACACAACTAGGTAGAAAAGTTCAAATGGCCATGGAACCCTAAGGAGGGCTCTGTGATGTGGGCACATACAGGGTGGAGAAAATGAGGGGAGATGCAAAGATGATTAGATATGTGCCAACAGAGCAGAGTCTGTTGGTTATATTAGATCATGGCCTACAAACAAGAGCCATGAAATATTGATGGGAAAGTAAATCATAGTTGTGACCACACATGGAAGTGGAAACAATTCAGAGTGAAAATGACTGAATTTGCTTCAGAGCTTTAATACGCCCTTGTCACAATTGGTCAGTGCTTTTAGCTAGCATTCTACCCTTCATTTGTTGTACCACATTTTTAAACTGTACTCCATAATATTTAAAGCAGAATTAGATGCAGAGTTAGCCTGTGTCACCTTAGCTGACTGCACATCATATGGAATTTTCTTTTTATATTTAATTTTTCACCGTTATTTTCCTTTAGATTTTTCATAAATGAGCTTGCTTACAAAAAGTCTAGTAATGAAAAGAATATTATACTTTACCCCTCAGTTCTCTTCTCTTTTCCTAAAATAACCATTGTCAATAGTTTCCTATATGTCCTCTCAACCCACTTTAAGTGACAAGTACACATTTGTCTGCTGTTTTCTTTGACTTATATGAGACCATACTATACATATGTTGTCCTGCAGTATTTTTTTTAATTACTTAGCAATATGTGTTGAAAACATTTCCTTGTCAATACATAGAGATTGACCCTATTTATTTTAGTAGTTCTACAGTATCCCATTGTTATGAGTACAGACTGAAATTCATTTTACCACTTTCTTATTGATGGTTGGAGCTCTAGTAGTAGATCCATTTACAAGTCCTTGCATATATGTTTGAGAACTTTCAGTTCCTACCAGAGTCAAAGAATAGGTATATTTTAAATTGCAATAAATGCTTACAAAGTCTCGTCTAAAATGATAGCCAATTGACTCTCCAACCATCTATGTGAAAAGTCTTATTTCTTCACATCTTAACTTGTACTGGATATTGTTGATCTGTCAAATGTTCTGGGCAAAAAATAGTATTATTGTTTTTATTTGCATTTCCCTGATTGCTAACCAGATTACACATCTTTTTATATGCTTCCTGGCTATTTGTATTTCCTCTGTGATTTACCTCTTTACATCATTTGGCCATTGCTGTTGGGTTGTTTGCTATATTATGAATTTTAATCCTTAAATTGTTATATGTTTTAGAAATATTTCTCCCAATCTGTCTATTTTCCTTCTTTTAAAATAATTTGATTTTAAGACTCATAGTTGGCTTGGTTTGGTGGCTCATGCCTGTAATTCCAGCACTTTGGGAGGCCGAGGCAGGAGAATTGCTTGAGCCCAGCAGTTCGAGACCAGTCTGGGCAACATAGCAAGATTTTTTTCCTCCACAAAAAAATTTTTTAAAATTGGCTCGGCCAGCCAACAGACACATGAAGAAATGTTCAACCTCACTAATCATCAAGGAGATGCAAATCAAAACCACACTGAGATACCACCTAACTCCAGTCAGAATGGCAATTATCAACAACTCAAAAAACAACAGTTGCTGGAGAGGGTGCGGTGAAAAGGGAACACTCCTACACTGTTGGTGGGAGTGCAAACTGGTGCAACCTCTGTGGAAAACAGTGTGGCAATTCCTAAAAGCTCTAAATATCAACCTCCCATATGACCCGGCAATCCCCCTACTGGGGATATACCCTGAAGAACTCAAATCACTCTACCAAAAAGATGCCTGCAGACGTATGTTTATCGCAGCATTGTTAACAATAGCAAGAACCTGGAATCAACCATACTGTCCACCAAAAGAGGACTGGATTTAAAAAAAAGTGGTACATATACATGATGGAATACTACACAGCCATAAAAAAGAACAAAATCATGAACTCTGCAGCAACCTGGATGGAACTAGAGTCAATAATACTGAGTGACCTCTCACAGAAACAAAGATCTGAGTATCACATGTTCTCACTCATATAGCAGCACCACCTTGAACATCCACCGTAATGCTTTAAAAAAAAAAAAGACTGACAGTGATGGGAAACTATGCGAGGGGAGGGAAAGGGAAGTGGGATTAATGGTAGTCAATATCTGTCTGGGGACGGGGAGACACCCCTTATTGACAAGGGTGCCTGAACGGAGCGTATTTGTAAACCTAACCCTAAACTGTACCCCACGATATCAAAATAAAAAATATTGATAAAAATGAATAAATAAATAAATAAAATTGGCTCGGCATAGTGGTGTGTGTCTGTAATCCCAACTACCAGGAGGCTGAGGCAGCAGGAGCACTCTGAGCCCAGGAGGTTGAAGCTGTCTTGAGCTGTGATGGTGCCATTGCACTCCAGCCTGGGCAACAGTGTGAGAGGCCAACTCAAAACAAAAGCAAACAAGCAAAACTCATAGTAAGCAGTTAGTTTAACATAAAAGCTTATAATATAAAGCACAAGGTTTATAATATAAAACAGTTATTTTGTCGCCTGTCTGGCAAGTTCTCAGTGTTAACCTGTTTTACTCTCTTAGTTCTATTTTTTCATTACATGCTTAATTCTGCTATATATGTCAGATACTATCTAGTGTGCATATTTTCTCTTCATTGTCCCAATATAGATATATCACATTTTTTTGTTAGTGCGGCATTCTTTTTTTTACATTAGTATGACTATGGACAATTGTTTAATGCTAAGACAAATAATGTACTGTAAGTATATTTCCTTTCTTGTCCCTCTGCCCCCATCCAGAGTTGACAGTTCCTTTGTTTTTTTGTTTTCTTCCCCACTTGCCTAGTTTGCCCGAATCTCTAACTACGTTTTTCCACATTCCTTATAGCCCCTTAAATTCACATGCCCAAAGTATTAGGTCACCTGCGGATTTCACTTTTCCTGGACACCTGGCGCGCTCTGCCTGCAGCTGCAGTCTCTCCCGGTCTTCTGGCAGAACTGTCTTCCTGTGATTTCTCTGTCGCCTTTCCTAGGTCAGGCACCCTTTCTTTTCGACCACATGTTTTCTTCTCTTTAATTAGCTCTCTGTTTTGGTGGAGCATACACGCCAGTGTCACTCTAAGAAATACAGGGAAGTCAAAGTCGAGCGGAGCGCTCCCGCCCCTCCCGGGTCGGGCCGAAGTCCCGGTTGCGCGCGCCCCGCTTCTCCCCGGTGAAGCTTGCCCGGCTCAGCTGGCGCAGTTCGGCTCGCGCCGCTCCGGCCTCGGCGGATCGCGCGCTGCCCCGCGCTCCCGGCTGCCGTCCGGCGGACTTCCGAGCCTGCTCCGCGCGCCCGCTCTGTCCCAGCGTGGCCCGCCGCGCCGTCGCCGCTCTCGCCGCGCCTCCCCCGGGGCTGCCG
>NW_007250705.1:12980-37253 GCF_000164805.1 Carlito syrichta
GCGCCCCGCGCCCCGCGCCCCGCGCCCCGCGCCCCGCGCCCCGCGCCCCGCGCCCCGCGCAGACGCTCGCAGCGCGCGCCCGAGGATCGCAGAGGAAGGAAGTCAAGACGTTCAGAAACGTGAAGGCGGCTTGTATGGAGCCCTGGTCCTTCTCGACGACAGTCGTGAGAACTCTGCTTCGGAGAACTTTGCAAGCTCGCCGCCGCAGTCAGTCCGGGAAGACCGGGGCACCGGCTGCCAGCTGCCGTCTCTCCGCCCCGCGCACTGGGGCGGCGATGAGGTTTCCAGCGCGTCATACCCGGGGCGCGGCCCACCAAGAAGCCAAGCCCCAACCTTCAAATATTCTGTGACTGATTCCAATTCTCATCCAGAGGATGGAAGCCTCGTGGCTTTTTGTTGGTTTGTGTTTAGAAAAGGGCTCAGCGAAATGCTTGCAAAACTGTTGTCAGCACTAGAAAGCTTCCGGGTTTCGTTCCCTGAAGACATTCCTTCTCAGACCCCCACACAGTCAGAGACCCCGAGGGCCGACGTTCCCAGGAGCCACTTTCCAGAGAAACCCCGAACGGAGAGCACTGCCCGACTCCCCGGGTCCCTTGCACGGAGGAAGAGGGAGAGGACGAGTGCGTGTTGGTGAGAGACAGAGGAAGACCATGAGGACGCTCCGGATCGCCCCATAGCCTTTCCACGTACAATTCGCCCAGTGGAAGGAATTGCAGAAGAAGAATTGCAAAACATCCACAGCTCTCGAGAGAAGAGGTATAACCATTCGCTGGGCTCCGCTTGCCGTCAGCACCGCCAGGAAACTACTGATACCAAAACAACGGCAGAAACCCAGACTGCTGGGGAGCGCAAGACCCGTTCTGTGGCCCCGGCCTTAGCAACCGTTATGGTGAAGAGGTCAAGGATGCTCTGTTGGATCCGAACAGGTATTGCCACCCTGTCGAGAAATCTGCAACTGCAGGTTCTGCCGGCACCAAGATGGACGGTGCCAGACAGAGGTCTTGTATTTGGTGAAATATGACTTTGGGAAGGTGCATGTTTACTTGAAAAGTCTTGAGACAGGAATTTGAAATGCGAGCACACTGTCTGGAAGATTGCCTGCCTGCCTTCCGCTTCCCAAATCTCTCTTGTTAAAGTTTTCAATGTTGTCATTGACTGAAACCCGAATTAAGAATATTAATGATCAGTCTGTTTGACAGAAAATTCCCAAGTTACTCTCACTAGATACCCGAGTTTCTGACGCATCACAGAAGGGATATTGTTAGTTATCCTTGGTCCTCCTGCAGTTTCTTCTCTACCCCTCCCAGCCCCCACCTCATAGCATCCACCTCTATTTCCACTGGTCCTCTCCTACTACTCAAGTTTCTGAATGGTTTTTAAAGACCATTTGAAAGTATATTTGCTTTAGTTGGCGTGAAAATAGCGCTGGAATCTGCTTATAAAACCCAAGCACCTAGAAACAACGTAGTAGTATTAACTAACTAGATCAGTTGAATTTCAGAGAACAGCCCTCTCACTTGTTTACACACAAACAATGACTATGATTTAGTATGCATACCATTTGACATTTTTAACAGAGTCAAGGCACAAAAGTCTTATTTTGTGAAAAATTAGGCAGTTGTTACAAAGTGGAGTGTGAAGGGGACCTACAAAAAAAAAAACTCCAGAATTTATAAGAAATTGTATAGTTATTCTTACAGGTTTAAACTTTAGTCACCGTCAAAGTACTCTCCCCATTTGATGCAGTGCACCTACTGAGACACTCCACTGCTCAAAACGGTTTTTGACCTAATCAATTTTGATGCCTTTTAGTGCTTTTGCTGTTTTTTGCTTCACCTCTTCCACAGCAGCAAAATGTTTCCCTTTGAGGACTTTTTTTCATCCAAGAAAACAAAAAAAGTTGCTCAGGGTGAAATCGGGTATATAGGAAGGGTGAGGCACGGGCATCATGCCGTTTTTGGTAAAAAAAAAAAAACCTGCAGAACTCTCAGTGCAGTGTGGTAAGTGCGCCCATAAACCACCCATCATGAAACGGGCAAATATGTTGAAAGAATCTCCAAAAAAAATTTCACTGAAGCGGAATGCAGCCTCTCACAACAATACTAGCTGGTACACTGATGCTGATGGGTTCCTAGGACACACCTCACAGAGGAAGCCTGTGCTACTAGGTGTCTGCCCTCCCCCCAAAAAAGATAATTCCAATTTATTTGGGGTCACCCCTTGTATATTAATTGTGATGCCTCTCATGAGAATAGTTCATGTCATATGCTTATTGTACAAGTTGTCACAGTGGAGACAGTTGCTGCTAATTGTCTTCTGCCCTGTGGTGAAGCAGTATATCTGGCTTACACAATCATGAGCCAAAGGTTTGTGAGCAATGTTATACTTAAAATTATTCTAGAAAAGGCATCCTCCCAGGTTAGAAACAGTCCTCCCTAGAAAGAAGTTGTCATTCAACTATTTCACCCAGAATGCCATGTCATCCAGGAACACAAAACCCAGAAAGAATGCTGTGGTAGAAGTGGGTTACATGCTTTCAAGACTCCATTCTTCCTGGTTAGATTTTCTGAGACTTGGGGGACCAGGTCACACTGAATCTTAGACGTTTGTTGTTCCTTGCCTATTTATAAGTAATAAATCCATTTCGTGTAACTTGTGTATGAATGTGTTCTACCACACTGGAGTCAGATAAGTCAATAACCAGTGCACAGTGAACCAGCTTCACAATGGGAAAAACATCCATGACACCCCCCCCACACTTTTTTTTAGTTGGAGTTTCACTCTTGTCGCCCAGGTTGGAGTGTAGTGGCATGCTCACAGCCACCACAGTCTCGACCTGCTGGGCTTAGGCCATCCTTTTGCCTCAACTTGCCAAGTAGCTGAACTACAAACGCATGCCATCATGCCTGGCTGGTTTTTGTGATTTATTGTAGACACAAGGTCTCCCCAAGTTGCCCAAGCTGGTTATGAACCCCCGGGCCCAGGCAATCCTCTCATCTCAGCCTCCCAAAGTGCTGGGATTACAGGCTGAACCACCACACTCAGCCCATGGCACCCTTTTGCCTCAGCAAAGAGATTGGTTAATTTAACCAGACATAAACCTAGGAAGTCCTTAAGCCCTATAACATAATTATTGCCATGTGAAAACCCTGTGATAATGATGATAATCATTTGAGGATCTGTGGAGGAGAAAATTTATAAATATGAGTAGGGTGCATAGTCACCCCTTCAACCTCAAAACAACCCCCACCCAATAAAAAGAACAAAAACTAAAACAAAAGTTCGCAAGTTGACCTCATCTAACATTTAAAGTTTACTAAGATCATATGCAAAACAAAAAGTTAAATGGGAGTTGATTTGGTTTTAGGCTTCTACAAAATAGGCTGTGAATTGAGGACTGAACTCTGACCTTTTGTTTTTTCCCCTCTTGCCCAAACTTCTTTCTAAGAGACCTGGGGAGTCATACCTTACAAACCATAAAATCTTGTTAAACAGTTTTTGACTCAGTAATTTGTGGCTCACTTTCCAACCAGATTCTAGCAAGGCATCACATGACAGATAATAGATCCCTTGTTTAAGCATTCCTTTCTACCGACTTCAAATTTTTAGACAAAACTTAACTCTTAAAATTACTAGATAACAAATCTCTAAACCCACCTATGACTTGTAAGCCATTGCTTCTTAAGTGCCCTACCTTTTCAGGCCAAAACTTTGTATACCCCCTATGCATTGATGCATTATTTTACCTGCAGTTCCTGTCTCCCTGAAATGTATAAAACCAAACTGTAACCCGAGCACCTCAGGTGTACTTTCTCAGGACCTCTTAAGATTATTTCCCTCAGTTATGGTCATTCATATTGGCTCAGAATAAACCTCTTTTAAAATTTTGGCACAATTAATTTATTGTTATCAAAATTAATTTCAGCATCGTATGAAATGCCTCAATTGAGAAACCTCCATGTCCTTAATCAATACAGGGCTCAAATGAGAATTATACCTGGAGATAGCATCAAATTTTAATATGATATCCCATGATGTTGGGAGGAGATATTGTATATAAAACAGGTATGCATTCTTTTAACCATGAACAAAGTATCATGCATAAATTCTTTATAACCGTGTCACATATTATGTGAAAATTTCCCATAGTGGGCATCAATTGCTTGACTCAATGAGTAAAACATTAAAATTAAATATTTGCCATTTCCAAACATTCTTGACCAAATGGGAATCCCTAGCCCTTCTAGTTAAAGTAAGCTAGTATGGCTATACATAATCTTTTGAAATATGTAAAATCTTCGAAGATTAGTATGTATTGATTTTCTTTCATCAGTAACTATAGGTCTATTTTAATTATTTGTTTTGTTTTTGTGGCTTTTAGTAGGTTGTGTTTGTGAAGGAATTGGTCAAATTGATCTAGGTTATCAAATTTGTGAACATAAAGTTTATAATATTTTTAAATTATCTTTTAATATCCATAGGGTCAGCTATAATATGGCTTCTTTTATTTTTGATATTAGTAGTTTATGTCTTCTTTTTTTCCTGGTTGTCTGGCCTGTTTATCAACTTTATTGATCTTTTTAAAGAAACAGCTTATTTTTCAATGATTTTCTTTGTTGACTTCCTACTTTCAATTTCATTTGTGTTTGGTCTTAATGTATTTCATTTCTTTTGACTGATTTAGGTTTATATTGCTTTTCTCTCTCTAGTTTTCTAAAATGGAAGATTATAGCATTAAAAAATGTTTTTGTTTCTAATGTGTGCATTCAGTGCTATCAATTTATCTCTAAGCATGACTTTTGCTGTATCACACAAATATTGATGAGATGTATTTTCTTTTTTAGTATGCTTAAAGCACTAATTTCCACAGAATATAATTTTACTATGGTTTGCCTTGTAACATGACTATATGAGTCTTATAGTTTTGTTAGCAATAGAGTACAAACAATTCAAATGTCTAGAAAAAAGTGTTTATATAATCTCATAATCATACACACATATAAAATAAGACGCAGTGTTTATGGAAATGAAAAAATCTGCAGGACTGATTAATTAAACAAATAAGTGAAGTGTACTGGAATGTATACACCATCTTACCTTTCTATAACTATGGTCATCTGCAGAGGCAGGTGGTCCCTAACTAGAAGTTTGAGCCAGATGTTGAGTCTGTTGTTGCTACTCTCTGTTGCTACTCTCTGAGTCTGTTGTTACTCTCCAAGATAACAGAGAAATGTTATATGTAATATGCTAATGTAATATATATGAGCATACAAATATTAATAAATATATTTCTTACAAAATTTCTGTAATAATCAAGATTGAATTGTGTACATGTGTCCAATGATTTCTATTGGCATCAAGCTCTTCATTTCACTTGCACTTCCTTGAAAATCCTTCTTAGGTACATTGTCTACTTTAATTTCTCGTACATAAATTATGTATAACTGAGAAGTCTGAAGCTTAGGAAGAACTCCATTTGGATTAGAAAGACTTCCTTGAAAACAGAATCCAGTGAGACACATACTTTGTTGCCACAGGATACAAGGTCAACTTATGAAATTAAGTTGTATTTTGTATAAAAGCAATTAAGCTAAAAATTAAAAAAAATACATAAGCCCATTACAAATAGGATGAAAAAGAAATATTCAGGAATAATTTTAACAAAATAATTGTAAAGAATTTATGCTGAAAAATTATTTTAAAATACTAGAAAAAAATGAAAGAATAACTGAATACATTGAGAGACATCCAATATTAAAGAATAACTATGATTAATATTAATATCAAAATATCAAAAGAATTTGATGTACAGATTCAATCCAACTTCCTAGTAAGTTTTTTAAGTAGAAATTTGATCTAGCTAGCTAAAGTCCATATGTATATGCAAAGGAAATCAAATGCATGGAATTATTTTTGAAAAAAATAGCATTCAATGATTTACACTTCAATATCAATTCTCACTACAATTTTATAGTTATCCAATGGTGTGGTACTAGTATGAGGTTAGTTTTATGTAGCCCAATAGAACAGAACTGAAGGTCCCTTAATAAACACATTAATTGATGGTGATTCATTTTGTCAACAATGCCAATAAATTGCATTAGGGAAATAAATGTCTTTTCAACAAATTATAATGGGGAAATAGAATATCTGCATGCAAAAGAATGAAGTTGGACCCCTAACTCAAATCACACCACAAAAATACACAAAAAGGATCATAGCCAAAATGTAAGAACTAAAATACAAAATTCTTTGGAGAAAACTTAGCATAAATTTTGTAATCATGAATTAGATGTTAGTAGTATATAGTTAAATAAGATTTTATACTAAAAGGACAATCAAGAAAGAAAATGATTGTACTTAATTAAATTTAAAACTTTTTTGAATAATATCATAAAGAATATGAAAAGATAAACTGTTTAATGGGAAAAATATTTTAATTGTTTGTCTCATCAGTGTCTGGTATCCAGAATAGATAAAGAACTCTTATGAGTCAATAATAAAATAATGATTACCAATTAAAAATGGACATTCTCCAAAGAAGAATGCCTTTTTGTTCAATGTCATTAGTCATTAAGAAAATACATGTCAGCCTGGCTCGGTGGCTCAGCCTGTAATCCCACGCCTTTGGAAGGCTGAGGTGAGTGGATTGCCTGAGCCCGCGGGTTCGAGACCCACCTGGGCAGCAAGACCTCATCTCTACAATAAATCAAAAAATCAGCCACGCGTGGTAGCACGTGCCTGTAATTCCGGCTCCTCGGAAGGCTGAGGCGGAAGGATCGTCGGAGTCCAGCAGGTCGAGGCTGCGGTGGCCAGGAGCGGCCACTGCACTCCAGCCTGGGCGACAGAGTGAGACTCCAACTCAAAAAAAAAAAAAAAAAGAAAAGAAAATACAAGTCAAACCACAATGAGATAATAATTAACACCCACTGGAAATGGCTCTACCAAAGAGACAATAACATATTAGAAAATATGTGGAGACCAGGGAACCCACATACATTGCAAAAGGGTTTGAAAAGGAAACAAAACAAAACAATTTGGCCTTCCTCAAAATGTTGCACAGAAAATTGCTAAATGACTCAGAAATTCTGCTGCAAGGTACAGCCATACAAATACTTTTATATGAATGTCCATAATATGTGGTTTGTCCATGCAATAGGATACTACTTGCCATTACAGCAATGTAATGGCATGTTACAACAGGAATGAAACCCCAAAACATTAAGCTAAGTGACGGAAACCAGACCCAAAATATCACATAATTTATGATATCAGTTGTTTGAAATTTTCATAATAGGTTCTTTTTTAAGAGACACAAGGTTGTTGTCTAGCTCTAGCGTGGTAAAAAAGAGTGAATGCAAATAAGATGCATTTTCCTCTTAGGGCATAGAAATATTTTAAAGTTTCGCTTCCCAGTAGACGGGGTTGGGATGGGACCTGGACACTGAACAGTATATAGGAAGAGCAGGTGGAAAGCATCAGACACTCTCCGCTCCTCCTCCCGCTCCAAGAAAATCTAATTCCAGTTCCTCAAAACGGGATATGAAATTGTCCCAATAGCTCCATTCATTTGTGAGCCCTTTACGGGTGACTTTGCCACCGATGTTTCTCAGAGCCTTCCAGCACAGGAACCCAATGATTCCCAAGGTTAAGTTTGGGAGTGGGCAGGCCGTGCGAACCATTTCTGGCCTCCCATATAAGGGCGGGGGCGGGGCTTATGACGGGTGTGGGCGGGGCTTTGTGCTCGGACACGCCCCTTTCTGCCTCTCTTCCACCCCGGGCTGACTGAGCCCCAGGCTTCCGGGTGGCCCTGCTGAGCGATTTGGAACCAGAGAAATTTCATTTCCTTCCCTCCAGGGCCAGGAAGGCTTGGGGCCAGGAACACACCTTGTCTCGGGTGGGAGAGACCTCGAGCCCCACCTGATGCCTCCTTTCGGAGCCCATACAGAAGGACCCTGCCACGCAGGGGGTGACCCGGTGAGGCCCCCTCCTCCCCGCCTCCCTCCCCAAGTCCTCTGCTCCGTTACTCCTGCCCACCCGCCTCCCCCGACACCACGCCCCAACGGATTTTATCATGCCTTGGCGCACCCTCTCGTCCTGTGCCTCTCTCCCCCGTACGTGGGGACTCAGCAGTTACCCCCCAAGGCCCCTCCCAAACCTATCCCCACTCAGGGATGCTGCCACATAATGGGGGGACCCTCTGAGGACACCTGTATTCCGGCGCCTGTCACCATTATGAACTCCCCAGTCCAGGCGCTATCCTGAGGTGCCATCCTGAGACCCCATACCAAGACTGTAACACACACAAGTGCCACCCTCTCAGGCCTCCTGCAGACATCCTGCCCACTCACCAGGGGAGGCTAGACCCTTCACATGGAAGATGGCTCCCCCTCCACCACTCCTAAAGAAATGCTTTCCCCGAGATCCCATAAAGGGTGCCTCTGTCATACAAGGTGTGACCCTATGAGTCCATCCCCAGACATCTCCTGCCCCTCCCCGACGGAGATTCCACACTTACAGAACTTCCCTGGAGAGCACCTTCAAAACCACCACACCCCCTTGTGCGATCCCCAGGCTCATCCCAGAAAGACTTCGCCAGGGAGAAACACTTCTGCGAAACCCACCTCCACACACCTTGCAAAGGTGACCTTTCTTTGACTCTCTGGGGTTCCTACTCAAGGCCACCTCACTCAAGCAACCTCAGGGTGCTCTCCCCTTACCATTTACAGGGGTCATAGGAAGGAGGGGCTAGTCCCACAGAACTCCCTGCAAGAGAATCAATTTGCCTATTTTTCATTATGCATTGGTGCTAAAGGACAGTGCCTATTTTGCATGTTTTTTTTTCTTTTTTTGAGACAGGGTTTGCTATTTTGCATAGGTTGGTGTTTAACTCCTGGCCTCAAGATCTCCATCTCATCTCCATTTCCCTGAGTGAGGTTTCCTGTTTCTCCACCTTGTTGCCAGCTTTTGGTGTTGTCCATGTCTGGATTCTGGCTTTTTTAGTAGGTGTGAAGTGAGTCCGCCTTGATTTAACGTGAATTTTTCTGATGGCAAATGATGTTGAGCATCTTTTCAAAGTTTACTTGCCATCTCTCTGTCTTCCTTGGTGAGATGTCTATTCATATCTTTATTCTATCGTTTAATTAGGTTGTTTGCTCTCTGATGGTTGAATTTTAAGAGTTGTTGTTGTGGTTGTGTATCTTGGATATCAATCCTTTATCAGATATATGTTTTGCAAAAATGTTCTCCGAGTCTGTAGCTTATTTTTGAATTCTCTTAATTTTAGTACCATTTTGAAAGTTACATAAATTCTATAGGACAGATCGGAAGAATTAGAGCTCTAGGTATCGCAAAAGAGAGAAGGCCAAGCCCGAGGAATGGACTTTTTCCTGGTTTTGCAGAGGGTAAAGAGTTCTCACACCTCAGCTCTTCCACCTGGGGCTGTAGCAGGTTCCCACTGAGGGACGTTTTATATCCCAGACCTGAGGGTGTTTTATATCCCAGACCTGACAATAGGATTCTCTTCAGTTCATTATCAGCCGAGTAGGTGGCACCTATCTTTTAAGTCCCTGAGTTGATTGACTGTAGAAGTCAGGTTTAGTGGGTTCTGTGACGGGCGTGGCAGGGTGTGCATGGTGATGCCAGTGCTGTGTGGGTGTCCACGGCCAATGAGCGCTCATATCTTTGACCACAGACCCTGAAAAGACACACGGAGTTTGGCATTTTAGTGCAATTTACTAGGTTCGGCATCTAGAGCTGTGTCACAGCATTCTATTGAGCTACCCAGGCCCAGAAAGGGACCCTGCGGGCAGGGCCTGAGGGAGAGCCCTGGTGGGACCCAGCCATTTAGAGAAGGAAGGGAGGCGTACCTGTCCCTGGGGTCAAGTGGGACGGGGCTTTTGAAAGGAGGATGAGGGCCTTCTGGCCTGCACTCCTAGGCACTCAAGGCTAGTTCTGAGGTAGGGGTGGAGCCTGGGGAGAGACGGAAGCCAGTTGGGGCTAGAGAAGCCTCACCCATTTGCGCCCAGGGCACACGTGAAGCCCTCAGGGTGCTCAGAGGGCAGGGCTGGCTGAGAGTCTTCCGTCCAAGTAGGGTGGAAGCTGGAGATGAAAACTGAGTGGCCTGCAAAAAAACACCACACAAGATCCCTTCTGCAGCGAATGATTCTTAGGTCATTCTTCAATGCCTTTCTCAGTTTCAGGAACATACTGGTATGTGCACTTTCCCCCCACTCTTCTCTGTATCTCCCCCTCTTTCTCTTTCTGTCTCTCTGTCTCTGGATCCGCCTCTGCTGCTCCCTCTCTCTGTCTGTCTCTCTCTCTATGTCTTTCTCTCTGTTTGTCTCCCTTTCCGTCTCTCTGTCTCCTCTGTCTCGATTTCTCCCCCCCTCCGCTGGCCTCTGTTTCTCTCTCCCTCTCTTGTACGCACATGCATGCACACTCTCTTCCTCCATCTCTCTCTCTCTCCTTCTCTCCTTCTGTTTCTGTCTCTCTCCCCCTTCCCCGTGTGTGTCTCTCTCCCTCCCTCCCTCTTTCTGTTTCTGTGTCTTTCTCTTTCCCTTTGTCTTTCTCTCTGTCTCTCTCCCCCCCATCTTTCTCTGTCTCTCTCTGTCTCTCATTTTCTCTCTCTCTGTTTCTCTTCCTCCCTTTCTCTGCTTGGTGGCCCTTCCTTGTGCCTGGACTATTAATGTCACTGTTCCCTCCTCAGCGATGCCCTCCCAAGGCTCCCTCTCCACCACCTTTTATGAACATGTTTGAGTATTCTGATGTCTGCCTCCCAACTAGACTCACAACAGGGCAAGTTTGTTCTGTCTAGCTCCCCATGGTCTAGCAAGTAGCATGGGCTTAAGAAGGAATTTTTGAAGGATACGAAATATTTTTCTTATCAATCAGAAACCCAGACAGACCAAAAATGTTGCATGTTGCTTTTTAATATTTACTGGAAGCTTGCTCTAGTTAACTATACCTAATTTTAAATAATTTCAGTTCACATTTTGAATAAAATTAATAAAAATAATGAATTCACAGTCCTTTCTTGGTGGCCTTTGCTTTCCAGGAGACGTCTAAGGGAGACGTCTAAGGGGGCGAGTTCAGAGGCTTCCTCATCCCTCGCGCCTAGGACACTGTGCCTCCAAAAAAACCCCAAGTATATGTTGGGGTGTGCAGCTGTCAAGTCAGTAGCCTGGGTTTGAACACCACAGGTGCTGGGGCCATGGCTTGGGCCAGCCTCAGACCCTCCTCAGGCCCATGAGGGTCCCAGCACACCCCATCCTGGCAATGTGGGTTAGGAACTTTGAAGGAGTGCAGGTGCTAAGATGGGTGTTTGAGAATGGTAAGAAGTATCAGGAATCTTCCTACCATTGAAACCAGTAGAAATTATACAGGAACATGTATAAGGATGTGGAAATGACCCTCCATAGGTGCAGGGTGTTGTTGGCAACAGGCCTCTGGAGCATGGCACAGACTCAGGGAACTGCTGCCGCTGTGAGTCTTGGTTTCTTCACTTACACTATCTGCGTGGAAAAAGCTTCACTGCAGTTTATACAAGAGCCCATAAGAAATGGAGACTTGAAGAAGCAGGAATGAAGGGCAAAGACATGGAAAATTCAGGAAAAGTCTATAAATAAGACACTGATCTCAGGCCCCCAAGGTGAGCTGCAACTCACACCATTTAGGGGAAACCGAGCATTAAATGGTTTATGTCTTTGATCCTCAAATGTCAGAAGAGAAATTCTGAAGCAAGACATCCCCAGTGGTCCAGGGAGCATGTTTTGACATCTACCCCGTGACTGATCTGGAGCTTCCAGAAAAGGCTATGACATGTGTGACATTGTAGCTGGAGTAGATCCAGGGAGCTGCTGGCTCCACATGGCCTGGCGCCTGCCCAAAGGGGAGGCAGAGGACGGGGCTCCTTGTCCTGGGACCTCCCTGCAAAGGTGGGACTGGCCCTCCTGGGCTGTGTAGGGTAGACTCTGTTCTCTCCTCCCCACATGCTTTGGCTCTCTTTCTCGCCTAGGCATGGAAGTGGCAGGATGCAGTCTGACCAGGAGAGTGCTGGAACCTCCAGTGATGTTGAAGCCCTGGAGGGAGGAGGCAGTGGGACAGGGAGGCCTCAAGCTCATCCCAGATCAAGTCGGGAAGTGCCTTGTGTGCTGAAACTCCAGAGATTGTACCTGAGGTTTCTTTTCTTTTCTTTCTTTCTTTTCTTTTTTGAGTCAAACTCTCCCTCTGTCACACAGGCTGGAGTGCAGTGGCGCACTCACAGCCACCGCAGCCTCTACCTGCTGAGCTCAAGTGATCCTTCCACCTCAGCCTTCCAAGTAGCTTGAACTACAGGTGTGTGTCACCATGCCAGGTTAATTTTTTTATTTATCGTAGAGATGAGGTCTTGTCAAATTGCCCAAGCTGGTGTCGGACCCCTGGGCTCAGGCAATCCTCTGGCCTCCACCTCCCAAAGTGCTGGGATTGCAGGCATGAGCCACCACACCTGAGTGCACTTGAGGTTTCAACACAGATTTGCTCATGGCCATCTGTCTTCCTGGTGAGGTGGGGCTGCTTGAGTAAGGAAACTTCAGGAAGGACCCTGTGAGCTGGGCATTCAGGCCACATCTGGGCTCTGCTGCTTCAGAGAAAGCCCTTCTCTCAAGCTTTCTTGTCGGGAGTCAACCTGTTCTGAATCCCTGTCAGCCCACACATCCTCTGGAAGCATCCGGGGCCCTCTGCCCCACCAGACCTCTCTCTGCTCAGCCAAGACTCCCCCAGAGCCACGCGTATTTTGTCTGCACCTCCATGGAACCACAGCTTCCTTGAGCAGCAAATGAGTATTAGGTCATTACTCAATATCTGTCTCGGTTCTAGGAACACACTGCTACATGCACTCTCTCCCCACCCTTCTCTATATCTCTCCCTCTCTCGCGGTGTCTCTCTTTTGTCTCTGTCTCACTCTCTGTCTCTCCCTCTCTCTGTGTGGCTGTCTGTCTCACTGTCTCCCTCTCCCTCTGTCTCTCTCAGTCTCTCCCTACCTGTATCTCTCTCTGTCTCTGTGTGTGCATGTGTGTGATTGTGAGTGCTTGCATGTAGCCATGTGTGCACATATGTGTGTACATATTTGTGATTGAGTGCACGCATGTAGCCATATGCGACCATGTGTGAGAATGCTATGTGCTGACATATGACTATGTGTCTGTGTGTGTACACATGTTTGCTATAATATTTTCTTTGGTAAATTTTCACTTTTTTTTCTTTTTGAGTTGGAGTCTCACTCTGTTGTCCAGACTGGAGTGCAGTGGCCGCTCCTGGCCACCGCAGCCTCGACCTGCTGGGCTCCGGCGATCCTTCCGCCTCAGCCTTCCAAGCAGCTGGAACTACAGGTGTGCACTACCTCGCCCGGCTGGTTTTTGATTTATTGTAGAGGTGAGGTCTCGCCAAGTTGCCCAGGCGGGTCTCAAACTCATGGGTTCAGGTAATCCACTCACCTCAGCCTCCCAAGCACGGGACTACAGGCTGAGCCACCGAGCCCAGCTAATTTTCACTTTTTATGACAGGTAGGTCTTCTATGAATCAAATCATTCTAGGAAAATATTTTTAAAAATATCTTTCCACAAATACTGAACATTGCTTTTAATCATTATACACATCTCTTATTCACAATATAATTAATTGGCATTTATCTAAAAATGAAAGACTACAATTTAAAAAATGCTGTCACAGTTTTCTTCCTTTTTTAGTTCTATTTGGATTGTGTAGCAAGTAGCCAAAGTAAAATTTTAACTATTACTTGTTTCTGTTAACTGAATAAGCAAGTTTTGGAGTTTTATGACACTTTTAAGAAAAAAAAGTAGAAAAAAAACAAAGTACAAAATACAAACTATTTTTATCTCTTGCATTTACTGTTTGTCAGCAGACAACCCCAAGTGTTGCAGACACAGAAGCTGCCTACATTTTTTACTTTGTTTGTCAGTTAAATCAATGTTGTGTGATAGTGTTGGTTGATAAAATATTAATAAAGTCTGTTTCCAGAACTTTAAATTCCAAAAGTCTGATCAATTCAGAGCGTGTCATTAGCAGAGTAACTAACTTCGCTGATTTTGATTGAAACGTTTACAGCTTGGAAGAGAAATGGTAACAAGATAAAATTCACTCTTAGGCATTTGTTTCAAAGGACATGCAGTCTCTCAACCAAAAAGTAAAATTAAACACCTAATATAAAAATTTAGCTCAAAGGGTCACCACAGGGTTCGCAGCAGAGTAGGGGATGGGGGACCACACCGCAGCCCAGGGTTGGATATCCTCCTGTGAGGGCCGTGACCCTAGTGGATGGATTTATATGGCGCCTCCATGAATTCTGCCCACAGCTGCATTTAGAAAATGTGTTTTGTATCTGGGATAGATTTCTCAAGTGTTTATTTTAGTTTAGTTTTTCTATGGTAGGAAGGAGTTTTCCACTGAAACAACCTTTAGTTTCAATGATGCCAAATTTAAATTTTACAAATGTCTACAACTGACGTTTCTCTTAGCTGTACACTATTAAGTCTGGTAATTTCAACAGCAAGTCTCATCATTTTAAAACATTTCTATAATATCTGGCCACACTAGGCACAACTGTAGATTTTCTTTTGTAACAATAAAGATTCCCATGTCCTGTGTCACACTATGGTTTGGTAATGTAGGCATAGAAGGCTCCCTTTCTCTTTCTATGAGGAATGGGTGTCCTGTTTTCAGTTCCTGCACAGAACTGGGGTTAGTTGTGCAAACAGTTTCCCATAAGTCCACTGAAATTTATTCTAAAATGGCATTGTATTACAAGTCATTTGTGATAAGGAAAAAACAGGACGATATAAAACCACCCCCCAAAAGAGATGAGATAATTGTTCTTTGAGTGACATCCTTTGTAGCTTTAGGAGAATGTCTTTTCCGAAAGCTTATTCAGTTATTACCATGAATCTGTCAATCTTTGGTTTGCCTTGAGAATGTAGGATGTTAGGTGTCTCCTTCCTTCTCCATGAGGCATGTCAGGAGTGCTTAAGAGAAGTCCATGAGTTCCGGTAATCAGGCATTCACAGGGCGCACTGGGGGACCCCTTCTCAGGGATTTATTTTTTAAAATTTTAAGTGTTTTAACGTTTTTGTAGAGAAGGAGTCTCCCTACATTGTCCAAGCTGGTCTTAAACTCCTGGCTTCAAGCCATCCTCCTGTCTCAGCTTTCTAAAATGCTGGGATTACAGGTGTGAATCACCAAGCCTGGGCTCAGGTATATTTTTGTGGAGATTTCTTGTACTAACTGACTTCAAAAATCCATTCCCTACTCAATCTCTGTGAATGCACTGAAGAGAGGCTGCAGGTGTGAATGTTTTTTGGGTGTGTGCATGTATGTGAAAGTGTCTGCGTTGTTCCTCACATACTTTAGAAACCCGATGCAGTGGGGCCTTGGGACCTGCCCCGGCATAGTCCTTCCCACCTGGGCTGAACTGGTCTTGAACTGGTCTGAGTCCCTGTGTGTACAGTAGGCCCAGTGTGCTGGGAAGACACGTGTTGACTCAGCTCCTCATCCAGCCCATGTCTGTCTCTGGATCATCCTTCTCCAGGCTCCTTGTGGGTGTAAGGGAAGAACTGGATCTTCCCACGTCCACCTAGGCGCCGCCCTTGCAGCTGCCTCGGGGGTCCCTAGAGAGAGCGTCGAGAGATTAAGAAAGACACAGACACAAAGACATAAAGAAAAGCTGGGGCCAAGGGGGACACTTTCCTCTGATGGAAGAGAAGTGGTCCCGAACTAGTTCAGCATGTTTATTTTATAACCAAGCACAAAGGAAGTTGGAAGGGATTCAAGGTCTGTGAGGGAGCTATAACAGAATTTTGTTGCTACCTAAAGGTGAGCTGTTCCACAGTTATCTTGTTGTAGCTAAGGCTTTATCTGTACTATGTGTACCCAGATGTGTGGGCATCTGAGACACCATTTCGTGTAGCAGACTGTATTCCCTGTCTTTGGCTAGGATGCAGAGCTATCAAGCGAGACCTTGCCTTCGCTTGGGGCCTTTACTCAAGGCCTGCTACAGTGACAGCGCTCGTCTGCTCCCCACATCACATCCGCTCCCGACACCTGGGCATTTCATTAACTGCAGTCCCAGTTGTCAGAGGATGTAAGGACAAAGCTGTTTGCAGTTTGGAGGTAAAAAAATAGATGCATACCAAATTTCACACAGAAAATGTTGAAATAAAAGGGGGCATGTTATTGAAAGAAAGGCCAAGAGGGTGAGTTGTGGTCAAGGGCCAGTCATGGCCCTCCGGAAGATGGTCCCCAGCCCGGCATTCAACCAAGCTGCACCTGCCAGGTGTGCAGGACATTACCGGGCTCCAGAGAGTCTTCCCAGGCATGCTTTCTACACAAGCTGACACTCTTAGCCCATGGGTCTGTGTGCTTCCTGCCACTTCGATGAGGAAAGTGTCTTTCAGTTCCCAGTTTGCAGTTGGCAGTGTTGGAAACAGAAACACTCATACCCAGAGTAGTGACTGTGAGAGACTGAGCCTGAGGTGCATTAAGGAGTACCTTTACAGGTCTCTGAATGCCCACATGACTGCCCATGTAACACCACGGAGCAGGGCTGCCCCCGAAATCCCGTGGCTGTGGGGCCACAACTCCTGTGCTACCTCACTGTGGTGGGAGCCTACTCACTTCCTGTGCCTGGTGCTTCCTGGCATGGACCCTTTAGCCTAGGGCACCCCAGGAGGGTCCTGCACAGAGACAAGAGCTGCCGAAGGGGGCCAGTGTGTGGCCTTCCAGATGCCTACCTTGCACCATCACTGGGAGGTGAGTTCCTGCCAGGTGGTGGGACGATGCCTTCCCTTTGCCCTGGCCATCCCAGGACCAGGTGTCATCATTTCCGTATCTTAGATGAGAATCTGATGTCCCTGGGGGCCATGATCCCCAAGAACTGCCATGAGGGAAGGGGCTGAGCCCTCTCCCTGCCCCTGGGGACATGTTTCCCTGTGACTCTGGCCTGTGACTCCAAGTGGCCAGTCCTGCCATGGATGGGTGGACATGCTCTGTCTCTTGAACAGGGTCTGTGTCCCTCAGAAGGTCCCTCCAAAAGCCCCAGCCCATCCTTAGCCTGTCTCCTCTCTGATGTGCAGAATTCCATCTGGGGTGGTCCTTAGGAAAAGTATTACTAACTCTGTCCCCAAAAGTGCCGTGGGTACATTTTTGTGTGTGCATAGATCCCATTCAAATTGTTTTCTGAATTCCTTTCATATGAAATATCTTATGTAGAGTTTCCACAAGATGGCACCCTTTTGACTGTTCCATGGAAATGGAGGCACCTTCCCAGGTGTGCATGGGGTTCTTGTGGATCAGGTGGCTCCGTCCTCATGACCCCCAGGTCCAGCCTCCTCAGCTGTTCAGGGAAGGATTAGGTCTCTCCCAGAGGGTTTTTGTGATGCATGTGCTATTTATCTGTTGATTCTGTTTATCCTAAGATGCCAGCGACACGCTTCCTCAAATCCTTTACAATATCAAGAGTGCTTCAGCAAATTAATGTGTTAAGCCAATTGTTGGAAAATTACTAAAGAATATTATTGATATTATGTTTCTTTCCAAGATCAGCTTTGGAGGGATTTTAGCACCTAGAAAGCCAATGACATTTCGAGGAAAAAAACGTCATGGATGTTTAGAAAATATTAACTTTAGTGGAGATGTCATTGATTTGTCCAAGCAGCAAGGACCACAAATCCTCATCATGGCAAGAGTCCCAGGGAAGGGATTCCTCAAAATTTCCTTACTAGCCGGGCTTGGAGGCTGCGGTGGCCGGAAGCGGCCACTGCACTCCAGTCTGGGCGACAGAGTGAGACTCCAACTCAAAAAAAAAAAAAAAAAATTTCCTTACTGTGGTTGTTTAAGGTCGTGCCTAGGAATCTGATAGCCCCTTCAAGGGGTTGTGTACACAGGAGTGGGCTCAGGCCAAACAGAACTCCTGTTTGTTTTGTGCTTGATGAAATGAAGAAACATGTTTTTGATTAAAGTGTAAAACTAAGATAAAGTCTTAGTTTGTGGTTTCCTGAGTGGAGGTATTGTTACCATGACTGGGGCCACTGGACACACCCAGAACTTCTGGTTCCCGAGATTAAATGTTGTAGCATTTGAGACATTTGAACTAAAGCATCTGCTGTGGAATTTGACTCACATGTGACTAATGAGCTAGTGTGCTAGTTTCTGTGACTCAGAGGGAAATGACAGGAGACCAAGTATGGGTGTCGTTTTCACCAGTGGCCAACTGGCTGGAGCCCCGAAGTGCCTCCCACAGCTGTGCCACGTGGGCATGTCCCTCACCATTCTGGGTCACTCTTCTGTGGACACAGCCCCACTGACACGGCATTTTGGTTAGAGCCCCACTCTCCAGGCTGGTTAGTGGAGTCCACTCTTGAAAGGCCATCTTCACACAAATAGCTGAGCCCTGGGTAGAAGAGGCTAAAGCCAGTGTCTCGTGGGTTCTCCTGTTGTGGCAACTTGGTGGTCCCCGGGCCTTCTGAGAAACTCCTACAGGCATGCTTAACCGAGTTCTCCTGGGCAGGGAAACATGCTTTGCCACATTTGTGTCACCAGGGAGGTGGGGGGCAGACACAGGCCCGTGACCAAAACTGAGTGACCAGGCAGCCCATCCTTGTCAGCATGTCCCGGGTCAACATCTGGTGATGCCCGCTGGGCTCTTGCCTGATGCATGCCCATGTTCAGCAGGTGTTAGAGGACAGGTGGCACTGGCAGCCCAGGCAGCAGGGAACCCTCCTGCAATGGGCCCTCAGGTCTGCTCCATCTCAGACCCAGGACAACGTGGCCTTCTCTTGCGCATACACCAGCAGTGCCTGCCGCCTTCCTGAGCCCCAGTAGCTTCCTGGTGCTGCCCAGCCACCCAGGGGAGGCAGACAGGGTTGCTGCTCTCCCGGGGGGCCCCACTGGGCTCATCCTTTCACTCCAGGATGGGAGCCTCCAAGTGGGTCGCCCTGTATCCCTGAGCCAGGCACATAGCGACACAGGCACAGGTAAGGCCATAGTGGCACTGGGACCCCAAAGCTTCATACACAGAGTGAAAATTTTCTAGACGTTCCTCGAGTCCTGAGGCATGAGTTTGTCTCCCTTGAATGCAGACACCTTTCTGTCTACATGAAGGAAACACCGGGGTTATCCAGGAGGGGGGATGCCTACCGGCTCCACCCTGCAGGCCTGCGCCTGGGGTGAAGGACTCCTCAGAAAGCCCCATCTGCTTCTGGTGCCCCACTCCTTAGCTCTTCATGCACATGACATGCCTGGCACATGCCGCCCCCACTCCTGGGCCTGATTCCTCATGGCCATGGCCCATGCAGGACACTGGAGTCTGTGGAGGTGTGGGAGGGCACTTGCTCCTGGGGAGGTGGCAGTGTCCTTGTCATCTGCCCTCTGCTGGGGAGGCACAGGGACCCCTTTAGCCCTGGCTGCTCACTCTGCAAGGTAACTGGCCTCCCATGGGTGTCACCTCCTCGAGGACATCAGTGGTTCCTGGGGGCAGAGCTTCTGCTTTCTCTAGAAGCCTCACCCACGGGTGTCATTTCCCCAAGGACATCTGGAATTCTCAGGGGGCAGAACTCGTTTTCTCTAGGGACCCCTCCACCCTCCCCGTGAATGTCATCTCCCCAAGGAAGAGACACCTCCCCGACCCTCCCAGGAGCCATCTTTCTACTGGGCAGAAGCTTTGATGAGCCTTTGAGATGAGCATCCCAAAGTGCATTCTTGGTTATAATAAATGATAATTGATCATCTTGGATGGAGGAGAGGGAAGGAGGGGTGCTTTGCTGCTACCGCTGTGGCTTTATTTTGCTCATGGGTTTGGTTTGCAAGTGGACATCAGATCCAAGTGTCCTGAAAAGAAAAGAGGCTTTGGATGAGGGGAAAAGGGGGCATCGCTGGCACCAGCAGCTGAATTGTGGCCAGAGTGTCTGCCCTGGGTGCCCATATGCTCGCAGGAAGCAATGCCTTCACTACCCAGAGACCTGACTTGCCTGGTGCAGGAGAGGCTGCCCTAAAAGCTGGGCTGCAGTACTAGTAAGGGAGAGGGTGGCCTTTCTGTGTGCCCCTCTAAGGGTATCTAGGCTGGCCCTGCTTCCTCCTGCAGGTGCTGGGTCTTGGAATGTCTACACCCTGGAGAGGGCTTCCAATATGGAGGCAGGTCTCAGGAGAGGGAGGCACTGCCACTGTAGCATCTGACTTCCTTCTCCACATAGTCCTCTTGCTAAACACCTTTCCCTCAGGATACAAGGAGCACTGACCACATGGACATCTGCCCTTAGGTTGAGTTGCGCCGTGTCATTGACGTGGTCAGAAGTACTGGCATTACATGTCTTTGACAAGGTATGGCTGTGCAGTCCACATCAAGGCAGTTATCTGGCAGGGGCCACCAGTGTCTTGATGAGGAGAACACCACACATTTGCTGATTAGAATAACTCCAGGCTCTCCACGTAGTCATTCATCATTAGCGTTTAAGTGGCACAGATTCCACCTTCTCTTCTGATCTATGCCCAAAGCACCAAAACAGGACATCCACAGGCACAAAACAAGAAGATATTTGGAAGCTAAGCATGAAGAAAAGCAGGCACACACGTTTCTGCATGCATCTCTAAAACTTCTGTTTCTGCTTTATCCATCATGGAAAAATAAACTGGAGCTCTGAAATTAGTATTCTCTTGGATATGTTTAAGCAGGACTACGCTTTGACTATGTACGTATTAATCATGAGATAAATTTACACGAGTCAGGTTTGTGAGAAAGAAAAAAGTCAGATTCACTGTCTTAACAATGAGCAGGTTTCTGAGATTATCATTGGGAAAATGTTAATTTACAGCAAGTGTGCCATTATCAGATAGCTTATTTTGATGAATCTGATGTCCTTGGCAAAGACTTCCAGTGTGGCCCAATTTTAGACATTTCAAAGAAATTTCCTCAGTGCAATGTTACTTTAATAAGCACTGTAAAGCCCCCTCTAGACTCCTGCTTGGTGGGATGGGTTAGGTTTGGCTGCAGAGTTATGGGATCCAAGTGGGGCAGCACTTGGGGATCCAGCTTTCCAGTCACAAGGCCCATGTTCACCAGAAGCCGCCTCCTGCTCTGCCTGGGTGGAGGAGGCTAGTTGCTGAACTGTGAGGATTGAAGTTGGGGAGTTGAGCATCTTGAGGAGTCAGAAGGTAAGGGAAGAGAGACAGAGAGCCATGCTTGGATGGGTGCAAAGTCTAGTAGGGCACTAAGGTGGCTGTGGGGCACAGTCCTCCAAGTCAGGAGCGCTCTCCCCTTGGGGTGGGGGTAGAGGATGTGTGCAGTGTTCATGTGTGCACACGTGTGTACATGTGTTCACACATGTGCATGCGCGAGTCTGTGTGCATGTTGTGTTCACACAAATACAATACATGGATGAAAAACATGAGACCTGTCTTCATGTACTACTGGTCTACGCAGATCTGGAGGCTTTGACTCTTCTCCCTGTGTCTCCTGGAATATTCTTAAGCACCATGGAAGCAGTAACGCTTGCTGCTCTTGAATAGGAAGGTGGTGGGGCCAGATGCCGTTACATATCACGTCTCAGCTGGTTGGGCACCTCTGAACCTGGGTCTGATCCACAAGCCCAGCAAGTTCACTGAGCACCTACTATGTGCCAGGCTTGTTGGTTCTCACTGCTGGGGATGCAGCAGAATTGGATGGAAATCCCCAACCTCATGAAGTTGACACCCACCAGGAGAGCCAGATCCAGCGGTGACTAGGGCACATTGGTGTCAACGCATAGCTGGCTACGAGGAAGCACAAGGCAGGAGGCAAGCCGTGGCCTCGGGTCAAGCTTCCAAGGAGCAGCCAAGACCTCCAGGAAAAGGGGGCCTTGTATAAAGATCCACAGGACTCAGTGTGGGAGCCACAGAGGCATCTGAAGGAGAGTACTCCAGGAGAGGACCCACAGAGGCAGAGGTCCTGAGGGGGCGGTAGCTGTGTTCAAAGAATGTTCAGGAAACAGCACAGCCTGATACCTTGAGATGCTCAGATTTCCAATCTCAATCCTCATGGCCTAGCAACTAGCCCTTCTCCACTCAGTTCAAAGAATGTTCAGGAACAGCACAGCTGGCACAGAGGCCACGCAGGAGCAGGGATACCAGGCTTCCTCCAGCTGTGGGATGAGTGTGACTCCTGCCAGCACCAGACACATGCTGGTGCCCTCCCTCCCACACCTCCACACTTCCATCTATGCCACACTCCTGGCCACTCTCCCTGGCAACCACAGAGACTGGAGGCTGGGTTTTGTCCCCAGGGAAGGAGGCGGGGAGGCTCCAGATTTCTACTGGCAGCCACCTGACTGGAAAAGCCTGCAGGCCTGGACCAGGACAGGAAAGTGCCCACCCTTCTCACTGCCACAGGGTGGTCTCATGAAACCCAGCACCTGCCCAGAACAGCCTGATGGCCTGCAGTCCCCCTGACACCGGCAGTCCCCCTTGTGGAGTTGAAAGGGCAGGTACCATTCCTAAGACTGCGTCTCAGCTGCCCTGTGCTGGCCCGAGTGGCCTTTTGCAGGAGCTATCTCTGCACATGGCAGGGGAGAGCATGTTTGGGAGGCCATGTATGGAGGCATCCTCCTGCTCCTGGCCAGGCCTCAGTTGGGCTGGAGAATGGCCTGTCTCACCCCAGTCCTGATGCAAGCCTGGGAGGCCCAAAGGGAATCAGACACAGAACACAACAAAATGAATTTTTGAGGAATTTGGTTTTTGCTTCTCCTGTGTCACTCCCACTTATTTAATTTTGGGGACTCTCTATAAGTTAGTTATAAACAATCAACTCAGTGTGTTCCACCCATCAATAAGTGTCAAATATTAAAGAATTCACTTAGGGAGACAGATGGGCATGGCGCCAGTTGACTGCTGTGCCTCAGTCTCCCCTCAGGACTCCTCTCTCCTGAGCTGTCTGGTGACACCTCATGACTTCTGTGTCCTGGACACAGGGGACTGGTCCCCTCTCCTGAGTTGCCTGGAGTTGTGACTTCTGTGTCCTGGTCACAGGGGACTGGACGGGTCCACTCTCCTGAGATGCCCTGTGGCACCTTGTGACTTCCGTGTCCTGTTTATAGCGACTGGCCCCCTCTCTTGAGCTGACCAGTGGCACCTTGTGACTTCCGTGTCCTGGTTATATGGACTGGTCCCCTCTCTTGAACTGCCCAACGGTGCCTTGTGACTTCCATGTTCTGGACACAGGGAGCTGGTCCTCTTTCCTGAGCTGCCCAGTGGTGCCTTGTGACTTCCATATCCTGATCACAGGGACTGGTCCCCTCTCTTGAGCTGCTCGGTGGCACCTTGTGGCTTTTGTGTCCTGGTTGTAGGGAACTGATGCAATGCAAGACAGTCATGATGTAGGTAACTCATCATCGTGGGAGTCACCACGAGAGGAAGAGTCTCAGCAGGGGTAGCCACACGCAGACCCCCATGCCAGCCGTGTACTGAAAAAAGTGGTGAACTCAACAGAGAGTGTACTCGGTGCTCTGTGGGAGCCAGCATTTACAAGTGGCAGACTCCCCTGGAGATGGGTCATCCTAGTATTGTCCCAGCCCGGCCCCTCTGATTCACAGGGCTCCACAAAGGCAGTGTGGAGACCCTGTAGAAAGGGGTAGGCCCACCTCCCCTGAGCCCTCGGGCAAATGCCAGGCCACTGGTCACATGACAGTTCCAGTGAGGTGGGATGGGTAGGGGGGGACCGGCGCAGAGCTCTCCCTGTCCTCACCCGAAGACAGCCAGGAAAGGCCGGACACCCAGGGGACTCATCTGCCAGGGTGGCCTGAGTTAAGTTTGGGGAGGGGGTGAGGAAATGCTTCAAGGAACACAGGCTTTGGGGTCAAACAAGCCAGCTCTTCTGTGAGTAGGGGTGATGTGGAGGGCCCCAGCCCAGACCTCAGTAACGCAGACTCCGAACTATTGATCCCAGTTCTAGAAGGAAGGGCTGAGCTTCAGGAGGGGCAGGAGGGTGGCAGAACAGAGGAGGGCATGGCAAGTGCCGTCCTCGGAATCAGAGTTGAAAGGAACTTGGATGCCACCATGGAGGCTTGGTGAGGAACCAAGGCCTGGAGCCAAGACTGAGGAACAGGAAGCGCGAATGAAGGAAGTACGGGTTTCGACCTGAGCACCGTGGCTGGAGACAGCAGGTGTCCCTGGCACTCAGTGAGGAAAGGCCTCTGTGGCTGGAGGCAGCTAGGAGGGAGACGCCATCCAGGGCCAGGAGGGGGGGGCAGGGCCCTC